>NW_028260368.1:15672585-15725085 GCF_056163025.1 Triticum urartu | reverse complement strand
ATGAACTATAGATAGAGAAGAATCATTCTGAGCGAGTACATAAGAAGCGATCCACTTTTTTTCATCGGTTCCAGGGGAAGACCAAAGATCTTGCGCGGCAGGTCCGCCAGAAAAACTCAAAAGAGAAAGAAGTCTCGTTAATCTCTTCATGCTCGTTCCAAGTTCGAAGTACCTTTTGGCCAAAGAAAAACCCGCTTCCTGACACGATTGCCTCTTTATCTTTATATAGATAGATTCTATGGGGTTATTACTTAGTAAGTCTATTTTGTACAAGAGCCCCTCCTATCTGATAGAAAAGGGTCCCATGATCCCGAGCCGATCTTACCTTGGCTCGCAAACCCCAAGTTTGTCTATGAAGAGCTAATCTAATTGTATTTTTTTCTAGAATGGATTTCTTATGTGGAATACTAATGGATAGGGCTTCGTTGCTAAGTGCTACAAGATCTAGTGCACTGGAACTCGTGGTTATGGACCCGAATCCTTTAGTATGGAACATTGTCTTTTCCAAGTAAAAACCCCTAATATGAAAGAATGAAAAGGTGCTTTCGTTCTTGTGGAATAAGAAGCCCTCGTACCTTAATGAAAGGAAAATCGTAATTTTTCGTTAGGTATTTGACCAAATAGGATCGTCCAGTTCCTACAGAACCTATCACTAAAATACCCGATAGGGCTAAGCGGAACGAAAAGGGTTTTCCATGAGATGGTAAATGAAAACGATTAGTCCCACACGAGGTTTGGGAATAAGTGATTGTCTGATAATGAGCAAGGAATATACGTCTTTCTGCTAAAGAGGATCTATTAAACTCATAATTCATTAGATCCTTGTTATCAATGCCAACTAGGTATCATAAGTAAATGGATCCCGGTTGTTCAATCCTTTGATAACCAAGGTCATTCTTTGCTAAAGAGAAATGATCACTATGAGTCAGACTCAATAGAATTGGATCCATTCCAAATAGCGAGAATTAGGATTCTTGATCCCTCTCAATCTCTCTTTCAATTCGAGGATCCAGAGAGGTGTTTTCATAGTCATCTCCGAATATTTGCCATCTCGGAATATTTTCGATTTCATTTTTCTATGATATGTCTTTCTATATGAAAATTGGTTATTTACGATGTACGATGATCCCTGTTAAGCATCCATGGCTGAATGGTTAAAGCGCCCAACTCATAATTGGTAAATTTGCGGGTTCAATTCCTGCTGGATGCACACGAACGGGAACATTCCATAAGTCTATTGGAACTGGCTCTCTATCCATGGAATCTCATCCATCATCCATACATAACGAATTGGTATGGTATATTCATACCATAACATAAGAACAATAAGAACTCGAATTCTTATCGATACTGGAACTCAGAGCATAGGAGGGAAAGTCGATTTATGGATGGAATCAAATACGCAGTATTTACAGAAAAAAGTCTTCGTTTATTGGGAAAGAATCAATATACTTTTAATGTCGAATCGGGATTCACTAAGACAGAAATAAAGCATTGGGTCGAACTCTTCTTTGGTGTTAAGGTGGTAGCTGTGAATAGCCATCGACTACCTGGAAAAGGTAGAAGAATAGGACCTATTCTGGGCCATACAATGCATTACAGACGTATGATCATTACCCTTCAACCGGGTTATTCTATTCCACTTCTAGATAGAGAAAAAAACTAAAGGAGAATACTTAATAATACGGCGAAACATTTATACAAAACACCTATCCCGAGCACACGCAAGGGAACCGTAGACAGGCAAGTGAAATCCAATCCACGAAATAATTTGATCCATGGACGGCACCGTTGTGGTAAAGGTCGTAATTCCAGAGGAATCATTACCGCAAGGCATAGAGGGGGAGGTCATAAGCGCCTATACCGTAAAATAGATTTTCGACGGAATCAAAAAGACATATCTGGTAGAATCGTAACCATAGAATACGACCCTAATCGAAATGCATACATTTGTCTCATACACTATGGGGATGGTGAGAAGAGATATATTTTACATCCCAGAGGGGCTATAATTGGAGATACTATTGTTTCTGGTACAAAAGTTCCTATATCAATGGGAAATGCCCTACCTTTGAGTGCGGTTTGAACTATTGATTTACGTAATTGGAAGTAACCAATTAGGTTTACGACGAAACCTAGAAATCGATCACTGATCCAATTTGACTACCTCTACGGGATAGACCTCAACAGAAAACTGTTGAGTAACGGCAGCAAGTGATTGAGTTCAGTAGTTCCTCATAGAAAATTATTGGCTCTAGAGATATGGTAATATGGAGAAGACAAAATTGTTTGAAGCACGCACAGAACCGGAAGCGCCCCTTGTTTCAAAGAGAGGAGGACGGGTTATTCACATTTAATTTGATGGTCAGAGGCAAATTGAAAGCTAAGCAGTGGTAATTAAGACCCCCCGGGGAAAATAGGGATGTCTCCTACGTTACCCATAATATGTGGAAGTATCGACGTAATTTCATAGAGTCATTCGATCTGAATGCTACATGAAGAACATAAGCCAGATGACGGAACGCAGAGACCTAGGATGTAGAAGATCATAACATGAGCGATTCGGCAGATTTGGATTCCTTTCCTATATATCCACTCATGTGGTACTTCATCATATGATTCATATAAGATCCATCTGTCTAGAGATCGTCATATACATCTAGAAAGCCGTATGCTTTGGAAGAAGCTTGTACAGTTTGGGAAGGGGTTTTTTGAGAGAAAAGAAGAATCTACTTCAACCGATATGCCCTTAGGCACGGCCATGCATAACATAGAAATCACACGTGGAAGGGGTGGGCAATTAGCTAGAGCAGCAGGTGCTGTAGCGAAACTCATTGCAAAAGAGGGTAAATCGGCCACTTTAAGATTACCATCTGGGGAGGTCCGTTTAGTATCCCAAAACTGCTTAGCAACAGTCGGACAAGTGGGTAATGTTGGGGTGAACCAAAAAAGTTTGGGTAGAGCCGGATCTAAGTGTTGGCTAGGTAAACGCCCCGTAGTAAGAGGGGTAGTTATGAACCCTGTGGACCACCCCCATGGGGGCGGTGAAGGGAAAGCTCCCATTGGTAGAAAAAAACCCACAACCCCTTGGGGTTATCCTGCGCTTGGAAGAAGAACTAGGAAAAGGAAAAAATATAGCGATAGTTTTATTCTTCGTCGCCGTAAGTAAATACGTAACTAGGAATATGGAAAATTGCATTTTTGGAATTTGCAATAATGCGATGGGCGAACGACGGGAATTGAACCCGCGCATGGTGGATTCACAATCCACTGCCTTGATCCACTTGGCTACATCCGCCCCTTATCCAGCTAAAGGATTTTTTTCTTTTTTCCATTGATCATTATTCTATTTATTCTGACCTCCGTACTTCGATCGAGATATTGGACATAGAATGCCACTCTTTAAAAAGGAAAAAAGGAGTAATCAGCTGTGACACGAAAAAAAACGAATCCTTTTGTAGCTCATCATTTATTGGCAAAGATAGAAAAGGTCAATATGAAGGAGGAGAAAGAAACAATAGTAACGTGGTCCCGGGCATCTAGCATTCTACCCACAATGGTTGGCCATACAATCGCGATTCATAATGGAAAGGAACATATACCTATTTACATAACAAATCCTATGGTAGGTCGCAAATTGGGGGAATTCGTGCCTACTCGGCATTTCACGAGTTATGAAAATGCAAGAAAGGATACTAAATCTCGTCGTTAACTGAATTCTGAATAGAAAGATTAAGAAGAAAAAAAGATTCAAAATAAAGTAAAGGTAGGCGGGGAATAACCTTATTTATGACAAGTTTCAAACTAGTAAAGTATATCCCTAGGATAAAGAAGAAGAAAAGTGGGCTAAGGAAACTCGCAAGGAAAGTTCCAACCGATCGTCTACTTAAGTTCGAGAGAGTTTTCAAAGCACAAAAACGTATCCCTATGTCTGTTTTCAAAGCACAAAGAGTTCTTGACGAGATTCGCTGGCGTTACTACGAGGAAACTGTTATGATACTGAACCTCATGCCCTATCGAGCATCTTATCCCATCTTAAAGTTGGTTTATTCGGCAGCCGCAAATGCTACTCATTATAGGGATTTCGACAAAGCGAATTTATTTATTACTAAAGCCGAAGTCAGTAGGAGTACTATTATGAAGAAATTCAGACCTCGAGCTCGAGGACGTAGTTTCCCCATAAAAAAAAGCATGTGTCATATAACAATTGTACTAAATATAGTAAAGAAATCTAAATAACCTTTAGATCCATCTAAGATTTCGATTCCCAGTAAAAAAAATATAGAATAGAAAAATATGGGACAAAAAATAAATCCACTCGGTTTCAGACTTGGTACAACCCAAAAACACCATTCCTTTTGGTTCGCACAACCAAAAAATTATTCTGAAGGTCTACAGGAAGATAAAAAAATAAGGGATTGTATCAAGAACTATATACAAAAGAATAGGAAAAAGGGCTCGAATAGAAAAATAGAATCAGACTCAAGTTCCGAAGTAATTACACATAATAGAAAAATGGACTCAGGTTCAAGTTCCGAAGTAATTACACATATAGAAATCCAAAAAGAAATCGATACGATCCACGTCATAATCCATATTGGATTCCCAAATTTATTAAAGAAAAAAGGAGCAATCGAAGAATTAGAGAAAGATCTACAAAAGGAAATTAACTCTGTAAACCAGAGATTTAATATTTCTATCGAAAAAGTTAAAGAACCTTATAGACAGCCTAACATTCTTGCAGAATATATAGCTTTCCAATTAAAAAATAGAGTTTCATTCCGAAAGGCAATGAAAAAAGCCATTGAATTAACTAAAAAAGCAGATATAAGGGGAGTAAAAGTAAAAATTGCGGGTCGTCTCGGAGGAAAAGAAATTGCACGCGCCGAATCTATTAAAAAGGGTAGACTTCCCCTCCAAACAATTCGCGCTAAAATTGATTATTGCTGCTATCCAATTCGGACTATCTATGGAGTATTAGGTGTAAAAATTTGGATATTCGTAGACGAAGAATAAGTAATCTTGTCTTCGGATTCTGTCCATTGATAGAATAAAAAATGACAAGAGACTTTTTTCCTGAAATCCCTGCAAAAGAAGAAATTATACCTCTTTCTATAAGATTTAATGAAAATTGATAAATCATTTAATATAATTGCTATGCTTAGTGTGTGACTCGTTATTTTTTTCTTTTTTTTAAGAAAAAAACTTAGTAATTATAGAAAATTAACTAATAACCAACCTATTGCTTCGTATTGTCGAGATCCTAACTAAGAAACAGTCACTATATGAATAAATACCTCTATCATAACATAAATGAGTAGATGTGTCATATAGTTGTAGCAACTGCAATTTTTTCTCTAAAAAAGAAAAGGGATTCTAGGTTGTGAAGCAAAACTAAAGGGATGTGGATAAAGGGAGGGATGATAGAAAGAAGGAAGAGGAAATAAATAAGATATAGGATTCCACTATGTATGGTCTATGAATTACATCATAAAAGGCAATGTGATAAAGCATCAATATAATAAAAATAATAGAGAATTAAAAATTGTAACTTGAAACAAGAACTACAAATTTAAAGCAATAATAAAGAGCCGCCCGGGTTAATAAAACTGAGAAAATTAACTCGGAAAGAAATTTTTTGGAAGCTCCGTTGCGGGATTCAGACCTAACCATTCAAGGAGAAGCAGTGGGAACGACAGAACCTATGATTCCATAGGATTTTATTGAAAAGAATCCTAACACTTCATTGGGTGGGATGGCGGAACAAACCAAAAAAATTGTCTTATTTGGTAAGTTTATAAATTAACAAATAAGACAGGAAAGAGTAAATATTCGCCCGCGAAATTCTTATTGAATTAGAATACTTTACCGCGATTCAATAAGAGTAAAAATAAGGATTTTTTTAAGAAGGATTACATTATCTATAAATATAGAATTTAGATAAATATACACACACATCTGGATATATTCTAGATCTTCTTTTTTGACTATATATTATATTTTTCTGTTTTAACAAATTCAATATAAAAAAAACCGAACTTTTTCTATTATCTATTAATGTGTATCTATCCGTACCGTAATATTTTGGAATATTATGAATTAGAGAAATTTACATGCTTTCTGATTCCATTCGCGAGGAGCTGGATGAGAAGAAACTCTCATGTCCAGTTTTGCAGTAGAGATGGAACTAAGAAAGAGAACCATCGACTATAACCCCAAAAGAACCAGATTTCGCAAACAACATAGAGGAAGAATGAAAGGAAAATCCTGCCGAGGCAATCGTATTTGTTTTGGTAGATATGCTCTTCAAGCACTTGAACCCGCTTGGATCACGGCGAGACAGATAGAAGCAGGACGAAGAGCAATAACACGATATGCACGTCGTGGTGGAAAAATATGGGTACGTATATTTCCCGACAAACCGGTTACACTAAGACCCACGGAAACACGTATGGGCTCGGGAAAGGGGTCCCCCGAATATTGGGTATCCGTTGTTAAACCTGGTCGTATACTTTATGAAATGGGGGGAGTATCTGAAACTGTAGCTAGAGCAGCTATCTCCATAGCTGCCAGTAAAATGCCCATACGAAGTCAATTTATTCGATTAGAGATATAGAACCCTAAAAGGGGTATGGAAGATAAAAAAAAATGCTCGGTTTTTCTTTCTGGAAAGACAATATTTCTTTCATCCTTTTGCATTGAAATAACAAATTGAAATCAAAATAATATGATTCAACCTCAGACCCTTTTAAATGTAGCAGATAATAGTGGAGCTCGAAAATTGATGTGTATTCGAGTCATAGGAGCTGCTGGTAATCAGCGATATGCTCGTATTGGTGATGTTATTGTTGCTGTAATCAAAGACGCATTGCCCCAAATGCCTCTAGAAAGATCCGAAGTAATTCGAGCTGTAATTGTACGTACATGTAAAGAGTTCAAATGCGAAGACGGTATAATAATCCGCTATGATGACAATGCTGCGGTTATAATTGATCAAAAAGGCAATCCAAAAGGAACTCGAGTTTTTGGCGCGATTGCCGAGGAATTGAGAGAATTGAATTTTACCAAAATAGTTTCATTAGCTCCTGAAGTATTATAAATACTAGTAGGCGAAATTGAGACCAAAGAATTAATTTAGTAGATTGTGTTTTACGTATATGTTTTAAAATCCAAAATGAAAAAAAAAAAAAGAAAACATGTTGATTATAGAAAAATTAGGAGGAACCTAGAATTAGAGTCTTATGGGCAAGGACACTATTGCTGATTTACTAACCTCTATAAGAAATGCGGACATGAATAAAAAAGGAACAGTTCGAGTAGTATCTACAAATATTACCGAAAACATTGTTAAAATACTTCTACGAGAGGGTTTTATTGAAAGTGTTCGGAAACATCAGGAACGTAACAGATATTTCTTGGTTTCAACTTTGCGACATCAAAAGAGAAAGACTATAAAAGGAATATATAGAACAAGAACCTTTTTAAAGCGTATCAGCCGACCCGGCTTACGAATTTATACCAACTATCAAGGAATTCCTAAAGTTTTGGGTGGAATGGGAATTGCTATTCTTTCTACTTCTCGAGGAATAATGACAGATCGAGAAGCTCGACTAAACAGAATTGGGGGAGAAGTCTTATGTTATATATGGTAATCGCCCCGCCTATAGTGCTCGAATTCTATCTCGCCCTTCCTATTTTTAAAATAAAAATAGAAAAATAGGAGAAAAAAAATATGACAGAAAAAAAAAATAGGAGAGAAAAAAAAAACCCGAGAGAAGCAAAAGTAACTTTCGAAGGTTTAGTTACGGAAGCCCTACCCAATGGAATGTTCCGCGTTCGGCTAGAGAATGACACCATCATCCTAGGCTATATTTCAGGAAAGATACGGTCTAGTTCTATACGAATACTGATGGGGGATAGGGTCAAAATTGAAGTAAGTCGTTATGATTCAAGCAAGGGACGTATAATTTATAGACTTCCCCATAAGGATTCGAAGCGTATCGAAGACTCGAAGGATAGCGAAGATTTGAAGGATAGCGAAGATTTGAAGGATACCAAAGATTCAAAGGATTAGGTTTTTCTTTTTTTTTCTAGGGTAATAAATTCTAAGTTCTAAAATTCAAGCGAAGAGACTTATTTTTTCCAAAAGATTAGATTCATAGTTTAAAAAAGGATACGGAAATATGAAAATAAGAGCTTCCGTTCGTAAAATTTGTACAAAATGTCGACTGATTCGTAGGCGTGGACGAATTAGAGTCATTTGCTCTAATCCGAAGCATAAACAAAGACAGGGGTAATCTTTCGAAAAAGAACTTTACTTTCTAAAAAGTAAAAAAAAGTACCCGCGGAAATGTTCCAATTCCAAATAAAATAATTTCATTTAAAATAATTAAAGTAAAGGGTTTATTTTACCCTGAAACGGATATCTTTGTATCTTTTTTTCTTTTTTTTATTTCTAACTCATATTTATGAGATAATAAAATATGGCAAAAGCTATACCAAAAATTGGTTCACGTAAGAAAGTGCGTATTGGTTTACGTAGGAATGCACGTTTTAGTTTACGGAAGAGTGCACGTAGAATAACAAAAGGGGTTATTCATGTTCAAGCTAGTTTCAACAATACCATTATAACTGTTACAGACCCACAAGGTCGGGTGGTTTTTTGGTCCTCGGCCGGTACTTGTGGATTCAAAAGCTCAAGAAAAGCATCACCCTATGCTGGTCAAAGAACAGCAGTAGATGCTATTCGTACAGTAGGTTTGCAACGAGCAGAAGTTATGGTAAAGGGCGCTGGTAGTGGAAGAGATGCCGCATTACGAGCCATTGCTAAAAGTGGTGTGCGATTAAGTTGTATACGCGATGTAACACCTATGCCGCATAATGGATGTCGACCGCCTAAAAAAAGACGTCTGTAAAAGAATTAACCCGCTTTCAACTTTCATTTCAAGAGAAATAAACGATTCAATGATAAAATAATAATACTAGTCTATTATGGTTCGAGAGGAGGTAGCAGGATCCACTCAAACACTACAGTGGAAGTGTGTTGAATCAAGAGTAGATAGTAAGCGCCTTTATTATGGTCGTTTCATTCTGTCCCCGCTTAGAAAAGGTCAAGCGGACACCGTCGGTATTGCCTTGCGAAGAGCTTTACTTGGAGAAATAGAAGGAACATGTATCACACGTGCAAAATTTGGGAGCGTGCCGCACGAGTATTCTACAATAGCAGGTATTGAAGAATCCGTACAAGAAATTTTACTAAATTTGAAAGAAATTGTATTGAGAAGTAATCTCTATGGAGTTAGAGACGCATCCATTTGCGTCAAAGGTCCTAGATACATAACTGCTCAAGATATCATCTTACCGCCTTCCGTAGAAATCGTTGATACGGCACAACCTATAGCTAACTTGACAGAGCCCATTGATTTCTGTATTGATTTACAGATCAAGAGAGATCGTGGATATCAGACAGAACTCAGAAAGAACTATCAAGATGGAAGTTATCCTATAGATGCTGTATCCATGCCTGTTCGAAATGTGAATTATAGTATTTTTTCTTGTGGGAATGGAAATGAAAAACACGAGATACTTTTTCTAGAAATATGGACTAATGGAAGTTTAACCCCTAAGGAAGCACTTTATGAGGCTTCTCGTAATTTGATTGATTTATTTCTTCCTTTTCTACACGCGGAGGAAGAGGGCGCTAGTTTCGAAGAAAATAAAAACAGGTTTACTCCACCCCTTTTTACTTTTCAAAAAAGATTAACTAATCTAAAGAAAAACAAAAAAGGAATTCCATTGAATTGTATTTTTATTGATCAATTAGAATTGACTTCTAGAACGTATAATTGTCTAAAAAGGGCCAATATACATACACTATTGGACCTTTTGAGTAAGACTGAAGAAGATCTTCTGAGAATTGACAGTTTTCGTATGGAAGATAGAAAACATATATGGGACACTCTAGAGAAGCATCTCCCAATTGATTTACTTAAGAATAAACTCTCGTTTTAAATCCATTGCAATTTTTTTTCTTCTTCTTTTTCGAGTTAGAATAAAAAGAAAACAATTTAGCATCTTTGGTACAATCTATATTTTCGCGAAATGGATCATAATAAAATGGATTTTAGGTATCTAGGGAAGATTCACTTGGAAGTAACTATTTCCTAGATACCTATGGTACTTCACGGTTGAATGAATCAAAAAATATCTAAAAAAGACCTAAAGTTAATGATTTATCAATGGGTAATGTTGCTCCAATACCTAACCAAAGAGCTACTACAGTACCGATTAAAAAAACGGTCGTAGCTACTGGGCGGCGAAATGGATTTTGGAATTTATTGACATTCTCTAGAAAAGGTACTGTCAATAAGCCTGTTGGCACAGAAACCATTAAAAGAACGCCCAATAACTTATTGGGTACCGTACGGAGTATTTGAAACACGGGAAAGAAGTACCACTCGGGTAATATTTCCAGAGGAGTTGCAAACGGATCTGCCGGTTCACCAATCATTGATGGCTCGAGAACCGCTAAACCTACATTACATGCAATAGTACCTAGAATTACTACTGGAAAAATATATAAAAGATCGTTGGGCCATGCGGGTTCCCCGTAATAATTATGTCCCATCCCTTTAGCTAATTTAGCTCTTAATACAGGATCATTTAAGTCTGGTTTCTTTGTTATTGGGATAGGTGAACTCTTTAGGATCCATCCCCCAAAGGAACCGGACATGAGAATTTATCATCATCCGGCTCGAGCAAGAGTGAAAGAAATAAGACCGCGGAAGATCCTTAATAGAATTAAGGTTTATAATGACTCAATGACTCTAGGCAAGAAAAGCTTTATCAGATTCTCTTTTCCGAAGTTGCACCTACAACTACTCATTGAAAATAATCCTATTCTTATGGGTAAATGCTCAATATCCAAGTGGGCTTACAAATTTGATCATGATCAATTGCTTTGTGGATTGTCTCATGTCTCTTGATTAGTTGGTATTTATCCCCTCAATATCGCAAGTTTCTTACCTCCAAACAAAATATTTACTTGTTACTAATAAAAAATCAAAAAGTTTAGCCTACATTCTTCCTTAGATCCCTTCTTTTACTCCGATAGTATTGCGGATCACAATCGATGCAAAGAAAATGAATGCATTTCCATACTATAATAAAAAGGTAAGTGTAATAAATAGAGAACTGGATCATGTCACATGACTTATTCCATTTCTACTCTATGGGATCTTACGGAGCCTGTTCATGGATGACATGGTTGCGGTATGATCATAGAAGATATTCTCCTCAAGTGAACCAGCCTATCCTTCCTAGGTAGGGGACTTACATGTTGATTGGATGCGGAGACACCTTTGGTTGTGAATTCTAATGTGGCAGATCCAATTCTTTATCTGCATGGCCAAATCAATAATTCAAGTCACACACTCCCATAATCCGCCTTTTTTCTTTCGTAAAATTAACTTCAACTATTTGTATTGTATAAAAATACTTTGGAGTTGAAGATTGGAGTTGAAGAGAAGTATCCAAATGACATGTGTTATTTTACAATAACCCATGCTTGTAGCAATGAAATACCAAAACCTACCCGATATGATATATGATAATTATAATTCTCTATGATATGCCTTCCCTATAAAGGACCCGAAATACCTTGCTTACGTATCATTGGAAAGTGCATTAACATAAATACGGCAGTAAGCAGAGGCAGTACAAAGGTATGTAAACTATAAAAACGAGTCAAAGTGGATTGCCCACACTAGCACTTCCGCGTAATAACTCCACTAAAGCGATCCTATTACAGGAATGGCGTCAGGTACACCTGTCACAATTTTGACTGCCCAATAGCCAATTTGATCCAAGGCAAAGAATAACCAGTTACACCAAATGATGCAGTCAAAACAGCCAAAACCACACCTGTGACCCAAGTTAATTCGCGGGGTTTTTAAATCCCCCTGTGAGATACACACGAAATACATGCAGGATCATCATTAAAACCATCATACTTGCTGACCATCGATGAACTGATCGGATTAACCAACCAAAGTTGCCTCGGTCATTATGTATTGAACCGAGGAAAAAGCCTCTGTAACGGTTGGTCGGTAGTAAAAAGTCATAGCAAAACCGGTAGCGACTTGTACTAGAAAACAAGTAAGTGTAATTCCCCCTAAACAATAAATATGTTGACATGGGGAGGAACATATTTACTAGTTATATCATCTGCAATTGCCTGAATCTCAAGACGTTCCTCAAACCAATCATATACTTTATTGAGATAGGTAACTAACCCGAGTCCCCCTCTAAGAGCCGTATATGAAAATTTCATCTCGTACGGCTCAAGCAGAAACACAAAAATTTTCAACGAATATTAGAAAAAAGGTTCAAAACTTCATCAGCCACTGAATTGTGTCGATTTGCCTTGAAGATATCAAATAGAAAAATCCGGAATATCTTCTTTGTGATGATAATGCCAAAAAATCTCAAGTTGGCGCGTCTTTCTTTCTTCCTTTCCCTTATGTTGGTCATTAGAGGCTTCTTGACTTTTCTCTTCCCTATAAAGGATTTGTTTTTTTATGCGTAATATAGAAATTATCTTGTTGAGATCCTATGAATCAGTTCAATTAAACCTTAGATTCATACTAGAGCCACGATGATTTAGTCTCAAGCTAAACAAAAGGCAAGGGTCTTCGAATAAGAACCGCTTGATAATCATTTATTGAATCAGTGTAATGACTCGACAAAATCGAGAGAAAAAAAGTTGTCTTTTGGGCAAACAAAATTGGAAGGAAGAAAATTTCTTTTTTATTTTTATTTAAGAACTACTTGAATTTTTCAGTCTGGTTGCGAGGTCTTAATAGTGAGTATGAATCATAGTTCCATTTTTTTTTGATCCACTCTATCTATTTCGTGTTCCAGATACTAGAATAAATAATATCTGACGAATTAGAATCATCTTGATAGAGATAACAGGCCCTTTCTATGTATTATCAATAGGATCAATTCTAACAAGTCACACACTCATATTCCAGAGATACCGAAACAAAAAATTCCGCGGTCGAACTACCATAATATCTAGAAATGTAGATCTTAAACTAGAAAGGCTTTTTTGGATGGAAAAACTCTGACTCCTAGTTTTAGTTAGTAGAAACCTAATTGGTTAAAATTCCGTCCAGTAAAACGGAAGAATTATAAATTTCTAAATGATAGATAGGAATATAGCGAATAAAGCCATTGCGATCCCCATAAAAGGAGTAGTCCCCCAACCCGGGGGCGACTTTCCCATATTCCGAATTCAAGGGTTTCAGTAAACTACCTGCACCAGTTCGTTTTGGCCTAGGTTTAGAACTATCTTCAACGGTTTGTGTAGCCATAAATTCTATTTAATCATTGGTGTTGACTTTGTATACTATTCCGTTGTAGTTGTAAATACACGATCTTTTCGTAGATCCATTGTAATCTTGAAATTCTATAAAAATGGAAACAGCAACTTTAGTCGCCATCTCCTATCTGGTTTACTTGTAAGCTTTACTGGGTATGCCATATATACCGCGTTTGGGCAACCCTCTCAACAATTAAGAGATCCATTCGAAGAAACACGGAGACTAATTTAAGTAAGAAGTCTCCCAGATAGGGGGACTTCTTACTTAAATGAAATTATTTTATTCTTTTAGTTGGAGTTGGTGGAACCTTAGGTGGTTCTCGGAAGAAGATAGCGAAAAAAATTATCCCTAAAGTCGAAACTAAAAGGAACGTATAAACCAATGCTTCCATAGATTCGATCCTGTTTATTTACAATTATAACTTCCACACCTATTCATTTGTCATTTGGGATAATTTCCCATATAAAGAAAGAAAAAGAGTCAAAGAAAGGATGGGAGATGTTTCCCATGTCAAATCAAAAAAGAGAGGTGAAAGATACTATAACAATGTGTATCAAACTGCCTGTTTCCTTGTAGTTGGATCTCCCACTTTTTGGAATGTTCCAAATTCCACTTGAGCAAGCGCCATGCCAAATGTGTCCGAAAAAGAAGAGCAAAGCAAAGGTAGCATGACCAAAAGTGAACCAACCCCTTGGACTGCTGCGAAAAACACCATC
Source organism: Triticum urartu (assembly GCF_056163025.1). Classification (NCBI taxonomy): domain Eukaryota; kingdom Viridiplantae; phylum Streptophyta; class Magnoliopsida; order Poales; family Poaceae; genus Triticum; species Triticum urartu. The sequence continues at coordinate 15,710,984 of NW_028260368.1, read as the reverse complement.
AGATTTCAAAGTAGCCCGGTCTAATTCAAAAATTTCCCCTAATTGAGAACGCCTCGCATATTTTTTTACAGTAGCAGGATCAGAATAACTTACTCCATTAAGTTCGCCACCATAGAACTCCACCGTTACACCTACTTGTTCAACACTATATTTGGATTCTGCTCTTCTAAAAGGAACGTCTGCTCTAACAATTCCCTCCTCATCTACCAAAACAACCGGAAATGTTTCAAAAAAAGTAGGCATACGGCGTACAAAAAGCTCACGTCCTTCTTTATCTCTAAAGACGGGATGTCCTAACCATCCAACAGCTATTCCATCCCCATTGTCCATTGAGCCTGCTCTGAATAATCCCCCTTTTGCCGGATTATTACCAATATAATCATAAAAGGCTAATTTTTCGGGAATTTTAGACCAAGCTTCTGATAAACTAAGATTTTCGGCTAAACCATTGCTAACTCTTCGATATATTTCTTGCTGAAAGTATCCCTGATCCCACTGATAACGAGTAGGCCCAAATAATTCGATTGGGGTCGTTGCTGACCCATACCACATAGTTCCAGCAACTACGAAAGCTGCAAAAAAAACAGCAGCGATACTACTGGAAAGTACAGTTTCAATATTGCCCATACGTAATCCTTTATATAGACGTTGAGGCGGACGGACACTAAGATGGAATAAGCCCGCTAATATACCCAATGTACCCGCAGCAATATGATGAGAAGCTATTCCCCCCGGAACAAAAGGATCAAAACCTTCTGCACCCCACGCTGGATTTACAGCTTGTACTTTTCCAGTTAGTCCATAAGGATCGGATACCCATATCCCAGGACCATACAAACCCGTTACATGAAATGCCCCAAAGCCAAAGCAAGCCACCCCTGCAAGAAATAAATGAATTCCAAAGATCTTGGGCAAATCCAAAGAGGGTTTTCCCGTCCGCTCATCAGAGATATTTCTAGGTCCCAATATACCCAATGCCAGATCGCTGCCAAGAAACACAAGCCAGAAAACACAATATGCGTACCTGCCACACCTTCATAACTCCAAATACCCGGATTTGTTACAGTTCCTCCTGAAATACTCCAACCACCCCACGAATCCGTTATTCCTAAACGAGTCATGAAGGGAATTACGAACATACCTTGTCTCCACATTGGATCCAGAACAGGATCAGAGGGATCAAAAACTGCTAATTCGTATAAAGCCATTGAGCCAGCCCAACCAGAAACTAGAGCTGTGTGCATTATATGCACCGCAAGCAATCGACCCGGATCATTCAATACGACAGTATGAACACGATACCAAGGCAAACCCATGGAAATACCCCTTTAGCAAAGAAAAATAGACACGATGTCGCTTTATTTTATCGCATTGAAAAAGACTATCCATATCCTATGTACCTAACCCTTCTAGGGGATTCTGTGTCAGAAAGCGCGAATATTTATTTCATTCCATTAAAAATAAGAAGCCAATTCTGTTCATAAGAAGAAAGAGAAGCAGATCTATTCTATACTCGATAAGTGCCAATATGCAATGGGTAACTTGGCCAATTTGGAAAAAACGAAGAATAGATCGCTACCCCTCTTTGTTTAGCATTCAAATCACCCATTCCCTTTTCTTTATTCAATCTGTCTTACATTCCTTATATGTATAACCTTTCAATCTACGTATTAATAGAATCTATAATATTCATATAGAATAAGAATAAAAATTAAGACAATAAACTGCGGATTCTTTCTTTCTGTTCCATTCTTACGTTTCCATATTAAAGTGTGGTTTTCTTACTTAAATTTAATAATATTAATCTAATATGCCCATTGGTGTTCCAAAAGTACCTTACCGGATTCCTGGAGATGAAGAAGCGACTTGGGTTGACTTATACAATGTTATGTATCGAGAAAGGACACTTTTTTTAGGTCAAGAGATTCGTTGCGAGATCACGAATCATATTACAGGTCTCATGGTATATCTGAGTATAGAAGATGGAATTAGTGATATTTTTTTGTTTATAAACTCCCCAGGCGGGTGGCTAATCTCAGGAATGGCTATTTTTGATACGATGCAAACGGTGACACCAGATATATATACAATATGCCTCGGAATAGCCGCCTCCATGGCGTCCTTCATTCTGCTTGGAGGAGAACCCACCAAGCGTATAGCATTCCCTCACGCGAGGATTATGCTTCACCAACCTGCTAGTGCTTATTATCGGGCAAGGACACCAGAATTTTTACTAGAAGTAGAAGAGTTACACAAAGTTCGCGAAATGATCACAAGGGTTTATGCAGTAAGAACAGGCAAGCCTTTTTGGGTTGTATCCGAAGACATGGAAAGGGATGTTTTTATGTCAGCAGACGAAGCCAAAGCTTATGGACTTGTCGATATTGTAGGGGATGAAATGATTGACAAGCACTGCGATACTGATCCAGTGTGGTTTCCAGAAATGTTTAAGGATTGGTAGTGTCCGGATTTCTTGTAAAGTTATTTCACAGCTAAATTCGTGTTTTCCTCGATTTAATAGAAAATAGAAAGACTTCATGATGAGCAATCATCAGGTTAAGATGGATCTAAACCAATCCATTTTTTTCTATATACATACAACATGCCGACGGTTAAACAACTTATTAGAAACGCAAGACAGCCAATACGAAATGCTCGAAAAACGGCCGCGCTTAAAGGATGCCCTCAGCGTCGAGGAACATGTGCTAGGGTGTATGTGCGACTCGTTCAGATCATGACTTCAAACAAATATAAAAAAAATTGAAGTATCCATGATTAGTACCAATGAATAGGATATAGCTTCTCTATCCTAGATTTCTATGGTATATGGAATTTATGGTTTCCTTTGGTGCAAATCCAATTATCTAAATTGGAAATAAGAAGCAATTCTCCCATTGGTAGCAAATGGTTATCCATTAAGCGGAGGAAATAGTAATAAAAAGAAAAAGGCTTATGCTCCTTTATCTTAAAAGAACGGACTAACAGGGTCAGCTACTTAGCCAACTTTCATAATTAAATACCGTCACTGTATGGATAACTCTTATTGTGAAAAGAGCTATTTACTCTATAATGGATAGGTAGAGCCAAAGAATGTGGACTATACAAGTTCGCAATACCTTTTGATGAAAGAAAGGGCTCCGGTGTATAGAGAGGGCCTCACCGTTTAAAAGGGAACCATAGAAACGATGGAACCCACTATTTTTTTTAGTATTATTAGAATGAATTTGTTATTTCGTATAGAAATAACTGAACGGAGTGGAATAAAAAATCGTGGTTGGGAAGGTTACTATAGCAAAAGCCATTGGAATTAATATTTTATATATCGGAATAATTAGTTTTGTTATTAATGAGAAAAAGGGTGGCTAAAAGAAGAGAAATCATTAGTTATTCATTAAGGTTAATTTGATTCAATGACCAGAGTTCCGCGAGGATATATAGCCCGGAGACGACGAACAAAAATGCGTTCATTTGCCTCAAACTTTAGAGGGGCTCATTTAAGACTTAATCGAATGATTACCCAACAGGTAAAAAGAGCTTTTGTTTCCTCTCATCGAGATAGAGGTAGGCAAAAGAGGGATTTTCGTCGTTTGTGGATCACTCGGATAAACGCAGCAACGCGGGTATATAAAGTATTCGATAGTTATAGTAAATTAATACACAACCTGTACAAGAAGAAATTGATTCTTAATCGTAAAATGCTTGCACAAGTAGCTGTATCAAATCCAAATAATCTTTACACGATTTCCAATAAAATAAAGATCATCAATTAAAGGTATAAATAAAGTAATATACTGGAATAATAAAAGATGAATTCCCGGAGAGGGAACTCCGGGAAGATACAATAAATTAAGATTAAGTGGTAGGAATCAACGAGCTGGATTACTTTCTTTATAATATATATAGGTCTGGCCCTTTCGAATTCGAATAAAACATCAACAATCGGAACTTAAGTTCCGGTTGTTGTTTCTTAAATTTTGGTTGTTGTTTCTTAAGTTTCGATTGGAATTGTACTTTTGCGTTAATTGAGGAATATGTCTATTTTTTCTGGGTCTAGAACCTGTAATTATTGAAATTGACTGGGCTTGAAATTGCTTTTCGTTCTCATAGTTACGAAACGGTAAGAAAGATAAAATACGAGCCTGTTTTATAGCAAGAGTAATTAATCGTTGTTGTTTCAAGGTTAATCTATTTATTCGTCTCGATAATATTTTTCCTTGTTCACTAATAAATCTATTAATTAAACTCATGTTTCTATAATCAATTCGATCTCCCGGGCCAATCCGGGGACGCCTACGAAAAGGTTGTTTAGATTTACGAAAAGGTTGCTTGAATTTACGAAAAGTTTGCTTGGATTTACGAAAGGGTTGCTTGGATTTATTAAAAGTTTGCTTGGATTTACTAAAGGGTTGCTTAGATTTAAGAAAAGGTTGTTTAGATGTATACATGATTTATTCCTTATTTAAAATTTGAAAATTTGAAAATTCACTTCTTTATTTTATTAATTTAGGATCCAGAAGAAGTAGTTTTTCTTTGATCCATATCTTATTTGATTCATATTATAGTATATGAATACCCTCTATACATATGAAATAATATCTACCGGAAATCAGATGAGTTGATTTGTATTTTGTATTCTATACTATGTTTTCTTTATATATTAAATATGAAGTTCTTACTCTTTCTGTTGTTTGGAAAGATCAAACACACGATGTTCCTATTTCTTTATTTCGTGATGAGTCGTATGCTTGCGACAATAACGACAAAATTTTTTGAATTCTAATTGTCCGGGTGTATTGTGGCGATTCTTTTGAGTACTATATCTAGAAATCCCCGTCGATTCCTCATTGGCACCTTTTCGAACACAACTGATGCATTCCAAAATAACTCTGATTCTAACATCTTTTCCCTTGGCCATGAACCTCCTTTTCTTTTTGGATTGACTTAACTTAATTCTTCTACTTATTCTTTTATTCTTCTATTTTGAATCCGAAGAAGAAGAATAAAATTCATTAGAATAATTTTTTTTTATTCTTTAATTAAGTAATAAAAAATAGAGAAATAATTAAAGAATACAATCCTTGTCGAATTAGCAAAGATTTTGGTTCGAAATCCTTTCATTTAATTAGCCAGCCCCGCCTTTTCTATGCTCTGATTTCTGAGGCCTTATTTAGCTTGGGTACCCCTTTAAATTGAATTTCTATTTTCAAAAATGGGGTTTACCAAATTTTTAATGACTCTGAGGTTCAACCCAATCCATCTTTTCTTTCTTTTTCCTTCCGATACTAAAAAAAGATTGAAAAGGATCAAATTTTGTCATATCACGAAGAAATCTATCCCTCCCATAGCAATAACTAGAATTAAAAAAAAGGGAATGACAAAGCATCTGGGAATAAACGATTAATTTCTATCAATAAACCTGCTAAAGCACCAAACCATAGAGTACTTAGCACGGGTGCTACAGAGAGATATGTTTTTATATCCCGCATTGAAAATCCTCCTTCCTTGTTGGAATACATATATGATCATAAACTCTTGCCCAAGATTGTTATGCTATATATAAAATGAACCATATCGACGAAATTTTCCTATCCCTAAAAAAGAAAAAGATGACCCCTTCTTCCTATATATTACCAAGGAAAAGTAATCCTTCTTTTATAGGCGAAATTATATTGGATTTTATATGTATATAATTCCTTAATTATATGAGACCAAAAAGAAGAAATGACACGAGGGTTCTATATATAGATAGAGAAAGAAAGAAGAAGAAAATTATGATGTGGAAAAGAAGACAGGAATTGTGTACAATGGCATTGTACAACAATTTAATTTGGAAAAGGGATGTAGCGCAGCTTGGTAGCGCGTTTGTTTTGGGTACAAAATGTCACAGGTTCAAATCCTGTCATCCCTACCTATTACTTCTTTCTTCTTTATAGGCAGTAGCGACGAGATCAATTAAAGTAAAGTGGGTATAACTTGAATTTGTGGAGACTATACGTACGTGAGATACATTAGGAATAGAAAAAGATTTTCTTTTTGAATGAATGAAAGCGCTCTTAGTTCAGTTCGGTAGAACGCGGGTCTCCAAAACCCGATGTCGTAGGTTCAAATCCTACAGAGCGTGATTCCATCTATTTTATGTCGAAGCAGAGTAAAATAACTTAACAAAATTGAATTGTAACTCCAATTTCAATTTGACCTCCTCTCTGGTCTGGAGGAGGTCAATCAAAAAAAAAAAATGACTCAATCAAAGATCCAACTGATCCCCACGCCTGTATTGCAAATACGCAGTCACGAATAATCCCGCTAAAGTAATAGGAATTAGGCCTAAGACGATTCCAAATAGAAAAACTTCAATCATTTCGATTTGTTCGAGGGGATAAAAAAAGAGGTACGATCTATCCCTAAATAGTACTCTAAATTATCCACGAATCTCAATGACCAAGAAAAGAATTCCTAATTAGTCTGGAAAAGAGTCGTAGAATGCCAGGAATCCCAAAGAAAGATTTTTCTTTTCTGAATTATAATTATTCAGTCAATTCAAATAAGGCGTATCTTGTTCAAGCCAATAAATAGAGCTGGGGTTATAGTTAAAGCAGCCAGTAGAAAACCAAAATAACTAGTTAAAGTAAGCATGAAAGAGTTAAATTCCATTTATTTTTTTTTACTACACTACATATGTTGGTAAAGCATTTACCTAAGTTATGGAAAATTCATAATTCATCAGTTATTTTAGATAATACTAAAAAACAAGATAGAGTAAGATACAGAAGTGTAAAAGAAAGTGGATTCATCAGATGATACATGAGTCCCTAATTCCGAATCAAGAGATTTGTTGTGGAATTTGTCAATTGAGTAAAGTAATAATATTAAGAACTAGATCATCTAACCCCATTGAATGAAAAAAAGAAATTCAATTTTCAGGGAAATTTTTGAATAAGAGATAAATAAACAATTGAATTTGAAAAAAAAAACTTCTTTCTATTTTGGATAATTTCTTTTTCAATAGGACCCTCTTTTTGGAGTGAACGATCGAATATTCCCCTATTCCTTCTTATTTTAACTGATTGTATTCCATATGGAATAAGAGGAGAACAAAAGCATTCCACGACCTGCCAAGGGGCTGTTAAAAAAAAAAAAAAAAGAAAGCTCTTCCTTGAATTTACTTTATTTTTATTCCTTTTTCGAACTCCAACCAAAGTAGATTCGAAGACGAGTCACTTCAATTATCCTTTTAAGTTCTATTCTATCTTCTGTCTTTCCCTATTTCATCTCGTAAAGTTCCGCGCTCGCAGTTTGGTCAAGAAAGTTAGACCTAATCCAACAAACAATACAAGGATGAATTACGAATTATGAAAGGATAGATTTCACATATACTTGTCCTTGTATTGTGTCAGTATGAGAATATCCTTCCTAAATTATTTATCCAAACCTATTGATCATTAACTTAGATTTTCCCAAGATTTTGGCTGCTATTCCGAATTACTCTATTATTCCGAAGCCAATGAAAAGTAAGTAGAACCTACAAAAATGGGGTTTTCTATTGATGCCTTGAATAACATATAGCTTACCTATAGACAAAAAAAAAATAAAAAAGTAATTATGTTTCGGAACCAGGCAAAACCAGATTGCTGTGCCATAGGAAGGATAGCTATACTAATTCGGTATACTCAAAATACACCTTTGGTACAAAATTGACAATCTCACAAGGATGAAATATCAGTAATTTTCTATTTACTGGTCGATCCCATCTTTTACGGAATCAATTCCTTTTTTGAATGTACAAAAATTTTGGGAGTTCAGCATGTCTGGAAGCACGGGAGAACGTTCTTTTGCTGATATTATTACCAGTATTCGATACTGGGTTATTCATAGCATTACTATACCTTCCCTATTCATTGCGGGTTGGTTATTTGTCAGTACGGGTTTAGCTTATGACGTGTTTGGAAGTCCTAGGCCAAACGAGTATTTCACGGAAAGCCGACAAGGAATTCCGTTAATAACCGACCGTTTTGATTCTTTAGAACAACTCGATGAATTTAGTAGATCCTTTTAGGAGGCCCTCAATGACCATAGATCGAACCTATCCTATTTTTACAGTGCGATGGCTGGCTATTCACGGACTAGCTGTACCTACTGTTTTTTTCTTGGGATCAATATCAGCAATGCAGTTCATCCAACGATAAAACAAATTCCAACTATAGAACTATGACACAATCAAACCCGAATGAACAAAATGTTGAATTGAATCGTACCAGTCTATACTGGGGTTTATTACTCATTTTTGTACTTGCTGTTTTATTTTCCAATTACTTCTTCAATTGAGAGAAAGAAAGAGACTAATAAGAATTCTCTTATCCCATTTGGAAGGATACCATCCTTATAACTACCCATGACTGTTTTTGTCTCTAGCATGACCAATTGATAAAATGTGGAGGAAAGTAGGGGAAATGGCCGATACTACTGGAAGAATTCCTCTTTGGCTGATAGGTACTGTAGCTGGTATTGCTGTGATTGGTTTAGTAGGTGTTTTCTTTTATGGTTCATATTCTGGATTGGGTTCATCTCTATAGTAATCGGAGGGACCAGATTGTAAACATGAAAAAGTAGGAGCTTAGCGGGTCCTTACCCCCCTTTATCTGATTAGAGCGGAAAGGACCCGCGGAATTTTTATTTTACTCTTATAACGCGAATTGAATCTATTCGATTCACTCTTATGAAGCAACAAGAAAAAGAGATCACTCGAGGATCCAATATCTTATTCCACGAAGGAAGTATCCTGAAAATCCTTGATTTAGTTTCGAGTAATAAACTAATAAAACCTTAATCAAAACTATTCAACTAGCCTAAAAATAAAAAAACCTTCAATGGAAGAGTTTACTTTTTTTTTGCAAAATTTCTGTAAATTTGAAGTTGAACTTAATTAAACAAGCCAAGCAATTTGCTCACAATCACAAGAAATTTTTCCCCCGCCATATTTTCTTCCCCTCTGTTTGTCCACTACCTCGGCTAAACCTAAGCAAAAGAAAAAGAGGTCCAAGAGACAGACCCGAATAAAGAAGAAATAGTAATCTTTGACGAATTAGGAAGAAAAAGGATTCTTATTTTGATACAAGAAGAATCGGCACAAGAAAAAGGCTTTTTCTTGTGCCGAATAGACGATTAAGAAGACCTGCAATCCCTCCGAAAAAGAAGAAATTTTAATTTGATTGTTCTCGCCTTTGCCTTGGATTCTCTTCTTTTGCATGGGATATAAATAAGGAATTCCAGACATCTCATAAACAAAAAGCAGTCTAAACAAAAAAAGGATTTCCAAAATAGATCATAGATAATTCTAGCAATTGCCAATAAATCGAGGCTTTTTACCAACTTGATGGTAAGAAATCCCGGGACCTAGAAATTCATTTCGTACAATTGAACCTTTTCAAACTGTTTCTTTTTGAGAACCAAAAAAACTTGTGCCAAAATAACGGATGCGAAGAAGAACAAAAGGCCTTGGACACGTAATGGATCCTGAAGCACGATTTCTGCGTCCCCCTGACCAAAACCTCCCACATTAGGATTGCTTGTTAATGGTTGATCAAGCTTGATGGATTCCCCCTCTGAAACAAGAAGTTCTGGTCCGGGAGGTATAATATCAATCACTTGGCGTCCATCTGATGCATCAACTATGGATATTTCATACCCCCCCTTTTCTTTACGTAGTATTTTTCTTACTATACCTGTTGACGTAGCATTATAGACTGTATTGTTACTCTTGCTACCATCAGGATAGATCTGTCCTCTTCCTCGGTTTCCCCCTACATATATGGGATATTTTAAGAAATGAGCATCTTTCTTCGTAGCAGGATCAGGGGAAAGAATGGGAAAGACAATTTCACTATATTTCTTACCGGGAACAGGGCCTATCACAAGAATGTTTTTTTTATCGGGACGATAACTCTGAAAAGCAAGATTTCCTATCTTTTCTTTTAACTCAGGGGAAATACGATCGGGCGGCGCTAATTCGAATCCCTCGGGCAAAATAAGAACAGCACCTACATTCAACCCTCCCTTTTTTCCATTAGCAAGAACTTGTTTCAATTGCATATCATAAGGAATTCGAAGAACTGCTTCAAATACAGTATCGGGAAGCACAGCTTGGGGAACTTCAATATCGACGGGCTTGCTAGCTAAATGGCAATTGGCACATACAATTCGTCCAGTTGCTTCTCGTGGGTTTTCATAACCCTGCTGCGCAAAAATGGGATATGCATTTGAAATAGATGTCCGAGTTATTACGTATATCATGATCGATACAGAAATCGATCGAGTTATCTGTTCCTTTACCCAAGAAAAAGTATTTCTATTTTCCATGTCCAATCGCAGATCCCAGAATTTCTACAATAAATTAGATAGGTAGCTAAGCTAATCTAGTTCCCTATACACGAATCTGTTGTCATTCTACTGCAACAGTTGTACTGCAATGATGAATACCTTAAAGTAGGTATAAATAGAAAGAATTTTGCTAAAATGGAAAAGGGCTTTCTTTCTAAAAAAAGATGCTTGCTAATTTGATTAATATTAATATCGGGAGATCAAATGAATTTATGCTTCACTAATTGAATGATAAATGACTACAAGCGAAGGAGATAGACGATTTAAACAAAAAAAGACCCAAAATTTCAAACATGTATCTAGAATTACTGGAAAACTACAAACAAAAATAGTGAAAATAAGCTCGTTAGGAGCCCATCCAAAATCGTTGTAGACCCAACGAATTACTAGTTCCCAACCACGGGTGGAGTGAAATCCAACAAAAAAATCAGTAACTAAAAGAATAAAAAAAGCTTTTATTGAGTCATTTAAATTATAGAAGAATTCCTGAACCCAAGAATTCAAAATGACAAGTTCCTCTTTACCCAGAAAAAAAGAACCACTTAGAATAGCCAAACAGATTATATTTGTCGAGAAATGCAAAATGGTATGGAGATGATCCTCATTATTTATTTTGACCCATTGTATTATTTCCTTGTGTATTCCTGTAGGAGGTTTTTGTACATGTGTCTTTAGTTTCCCTTTTATCATCTCGTCCAAGAGAGAAAGTTCTTCTAATTCTATGAATCTTTCTAGAATCCTTTTCTCTTGAATATCAGTTAAGAGAGTTTCGGATTGCCTGGTATTCCACCAATTCTTAATCCAAAGTTCCAGACATTTGTTAAATGAGGAAGAGACCCCCCAAGGCAAAAGTACGATAAATACAAGATATAGTAAAGAAGGCAATGCTTTCTTTTTTTTCATTTTTGATCTGTAAATGGAGTTGTTAATGAATATGCTTCATTCGCTGACTCTATTCCATTCCCTGACTCTATATGATGATATTTCTATTTCATGATATTTCTATTTCTTTGAAGCAAAAACTCTATAGGTTTGATACCCTGTATCTATTCTTCTTTTTTGTATATTAGTTATTAGTGGAATTTCAGTGCATTGGGTTCTTTCTTAGATCTAGATGGAATGAAATAGTGAAATAGAATAAAAAAAAAGCCCTTTCGGATGAAAAAGGAAGAATAGTATGCGATATATCTAACTTGGATAAAAAAAAATTAAAAGCAAATTTCTCTTATCCTCGTTTGTTCCTTCCTTTAGATAAATACTTAAAAATCCCCTTACAATAACAAATCCAATTTAGAAGGGACTTCCTCCCTGTGTTGAGAAAACTTTTCTTCTTCCAATTCTTCTTTTTCTTCATTCAACTCAGTTCAAAAAAGATACCTCAAAATACTTCAATTGGTACGCGCAAGAAATAGGCCAATTCGGCAGCTTTTTGTTCAATTTCTCGTGGAGTAAAAAATTTATCATCAGTACGAGTCAAGGGAATGATCCCCTGGCCCCGGATTTCCATATAAAGAATACGACGAGGATAAAGACCCTCTTTAACCTGAATTCTAATTGATTGGATATCCCGCATAAGGAATCGAAGGAAGACGCGACGTTTTATTCCAGGGAATCCCCAACGAAAAATGCACACTATTCCCTCTTTTCTATCGAATCGGTCATAACCACTACCTACATTCCACAAAATAGTACACCACAAGTAGGAGCTAATGAATAGGCCTGCGATTCCGTAGAAAGACATCACGACCCCCTGCGGAAAAAAAAGAATTTCTTGAGATGGAAGTATAGATATAATATTCTTACCAAGATAACTGGAAATCCCAACCGATAAGAATCCTAGTGAACCTAGAAAAAGAATACAGGCCCAGAAAAAATTACCCCTTTTTCGAGAACCTTTTAGAAGTTCTACCCATATGTGTTCTGATCGCCAATTCATATTAGATATACTAAATCCAGCAGCGGTCGATTGAAATTGAGAGAATAAGCTAAATAATTTTGACTTTACTTTTTTTGATTCTGAAATCGCCTTCAGCAACTAGTACTCCTGTGAAATAATAGGTTAGATACATTGACTTTCTATTCAAAAAATATTCGTTGATTCAATTAAAATAAATAAAATAAAACTCGCTATACCTGGCTCTGCATATTCATGCATTTATGCTCGTAGCCTATATCCGCATCCATAACCGTTTTTCATTTGTGTGTAGAAAGTGTGTGTAGAAAAAGCCACATACCCTACCATATTATATTACTTACACTAAAAAATACTAGACAATCTTATTTTTTTGCACATAAAGAAATAAAGAAGTCATTGCAATTGCCGGAAATACTAAGCCTACTAAAGGCACGAAAATAGAAGGTAAGTTTAAATCCGTCATGGAATAGGTGTCTCAATTCAAATTTACTATTTCTATCTAGTCGAAAAATATCTTAAGATTCTTATGATATAATTAAGTATATCTATTATAAGGAATATTGACTATTGTATTGTATTTTTTATTTTTAGTTTGAAAAATATTCTGTAAAAAAAATGAAAGGATAATAAGAAAATTCCAAAAAAGGAGAACTAATTAAAAAGATTTTATTTTGATTTTCCCATCCTCATGGCCTTTCTATCTTTCTAATCTAATTTGAAATTGGATTCAAAAGAAAGCGGTTAGAATTTACTTCCTGCATACATACTTCTCTAGAAGCGCATACAATAATGCGTGGTAAAGGCGGAAAAATAGTATATTCAATCAAAATCAAAGGGCAAATTATCTTACCTACTATAGATCCCCTACTACCCTCTTAGACTTTAAAAGGCGATATACCACCCAAAGAAAGGGTATGAAAATGCCGGGTGGAGTTAGCTTTTCGACGAAGACCTGTCCCGTGCAGCGAAGCCCTGTTAGTAAGACCCCCCGCAATAATGGATTATAGAAGAATATTATTCCAAATACTCCTCTGGACGCATATAGTAGCATTGCGATTCCGAATCTTTTTTATTTATGAATATGAACAGAAAAAATTCATTGTATCGTTGGGTCGGAGCGGAGGTTTGGTCCAGAAAAATTAGAAACAAAACGTCTACTCTACCGCATTGAAGTCTATAGCGCTGTATTTCCACGAAAGTATAATTCTTACCATCAGGATACGATCCTTTCTTTTGAACTAAACGTCTCTACGATGGGTCCAGGTTCTATGTCCAATCCCAAATCAAGGATTTCTCGCTCTTGATCGGAGTCATAAACTAAAAAAAAACTACCTTTTTATCCTTTTTCTCAAGGTTATAGAAAACTTCCTTATCTAGTTCTAGCATTTTGAAAAAAAAAAAATGCTTCTTTTTTTACACACAGTTCGAGTCACTTGTTGACTCACGATTACGCCTGTTAAAAGTTTCAAACGTCCTCTTTTTTGAAATTGAAAGAGAGTCCTATAAAAAGGTCTAACTTCCAAACTATGTCTTTTTTCATTCATTCTCCTTTAGTTTTTTTCTCTATCTAGAAGTGGAATAGAATAACCCGGTTGAAGGGTAATGATCATACGTCTGTAATGCATTGTATGGCCCAGAATAGGTCCTATTCTTCTACCTTTTCCAGGTAGTCGATGGCTATTCACAGCTACCACCTTAACACCAAAGAAGAGTTCGACCCAATGCTTTATTTCTGTCTTAGTGAATCCCGATTCGACATTAAAAGTATATTGATTCTTTCCCAATAAACGAAGACTTTTTTCTGTAAATACTGCGTATTTGATTCCATTATCATTATCATATGATAATACTATATTTTATTATTTTATTATTTTATTTGTATTTCTTTATTGTATTATACCTTAATATATATATTCTAGATATATAGAATAGACGAATCTCAATTTGTCAAGTCTCATGATCATATCATGATCTATTTTTATTCGGCTCAATCTTTTTTTTCTAAAAAAGATTGAGCCGAGTTTAATTGCAATCAATTAGAAGAATAAAGAAGAATTACTGCATTTCATAACTGATTTTTTTCTCTTTTTATTTCGTTTCTTTTTTATTTATACCTTCTTTATCTTTAGTTTTATCTAGTTAATCAATAGTATCTACCGGCTCGAACTCGAATTTGATCGCCTTCCATACTTCACAAGCTGCGGCTAGTTCAGGACTCCATTTGCAAGCTGCTCGGATAATTTCATTACCTTCGCGAGCAAGATCGCGCCCTTCGTTACGAGCTTGTACACAGGCTTCTAAAGCCACTCGATTAGCTGCTGCACCAGGTGCATTTCCCCAAGGATGTCCTAAAGTTCCTCCACCAAATTGTAATACAGAATCGTCCCCAAAGATTTCGGTCAGAGCTGGCATATGCCAAACATGAATACCACCTGAAGCTACCGGTATAACACCTGGCATGGATACCCAGTCCTGAGTGAAAAAGATACCGCGAGCACGATCTTTTTCAATAAAATCATCGCGCAATAAATCAACAAAACCTAAAGTCATTTCGCGTTCCCCTTCTAACTTACCTACTACTGTACCGGAGTGGATATGATCTCCCCCAGACATACGCAATGCTTTAGCTAATACACGGAAATGCATACCATGATTTTTCTGTCTATCAATAACTGCATGCATTGCACGGTGAATGTGAAGAAGTAGGCCATTGTCGCGGCAATAATGAGCCAAAGTAGTATTTGCGGTGAATCCCCCAGTTAAGTAGTCATGCATTACAATAGGAACCCCTAATTCTCTTGCAAATACAGCTCTCTTAATCATTTCTTCACATGTACCCGCAGTCGCATTCAAGTAATGCCCCTTGATTTCACCGGTTTCGGCCTGTGATTTATAAATAGCTTCGGCACAAAAGACAAAACGGTCTCTCCAGCGCATAAATGGTTGTGAGTTTACGTTTTCATCATCTTTGGTAAAATCAAGTCCACCACGTAGACACTCATAACACGCTCTACCATAATTTTTTGCGGATAATCCCAATTTTGGTTTAATAGTACATCCCAATAAAGGACGACCGTACTTGTTCAACTTATCTCTTTCAACTTGGATACCATGAGGCGGGCCTTGGAAAGTTTTTGAATAAGTAGGGGGAATTCGTAGATCCTCCAAACGTAGAGCACGTAGGGCTTTGAAACCAAATACGTTACCTACAATGGAAGTAAACATGTTAGTAACGGAACCCTCTTCAAATAGGTCTAATGGATAAGCTACATAACAGATCCATTGGTTGTCTTCCCCAGCAACAGGCTCGATGTGATAGCATCGTCCTTTGTAACGATCAAGACTGGTAAGTCCATCAGTCCAAACAGTTGTCCATGTACCAGTAGAAGATTCGGCAGCTACTGCAGCCCCTGCTTCTTCGGGCGGAACCCCAGGCTGAGGACTTACTCGGAATGCTGCCAAGATATCAGTATCCTTAGTTTCATACTCTGGGGTGTAGTAAGTCAATTTATAATCTTTAACACCAGCTTGAAATCCAACACCTGCTTTAGTTTCTGTTTGTGGTGACATAAGTCCCTCCCTATAACTCTTGAATTAAGAATTCTCACAATAACAGGGTCTACTCGATGTTAATTAGGCGTAAATGAAACTTTAGCAAAAATCTCGTAAAACAAAAAGGATATTCAATTAATATAATATCAACTCATTAAAGAAAATTGAGGGCATGCTTAGGTTAATGAATATGTTTCATTCATATATAATGCGTACACCCTGTGTATGTTCTATCCTATAGGAATTCCAATATAGGAATTCGATAGGAATTGAGTTGTTGTTATGGTAAGTTAACACGGTTCGTTATTAAACCATGGATTTGATTTACCAAATCCATAATTATTGTATACTCTTTGATAGATATAGCGCAACCCAAATTAATTCCTAATCCTTATTTTACAAGTTCTTAATAGTTCTCTTTTCTTATTTTGAATGCAAATACCTAACTAAATACTAATAAAATTCTTTGTTGACAGCAATCTATGCTTCACAGTAGTATATATTTTGTATATCGAAGTCCTAGATAGGAAAGTAGAGTAGGCACAGATCCTCCACAAAAGGCAAAATGTATATGAAAAAAAAGATTGATTGAACTTTCCAATGGACTCATTCCATGAGTAAACGATTGAATGGGATTCGCTTGGGCAACGAAATCAAGTCCTGGTCCCCTTTTCTCTCTTATTGAATTAACTAATTCATTTCCTTTTTACTTTTGGATTTTTTTTGATTTGATTTGGCATTATTCAACAATAAAAAAAGAAAAATTTCGACAAATTCCTTTTTTTTAATTATGTGATAATTATGAGAACCAATCCTACTACTTCTCCTCCCGGGGTTTCCACAATTGAAGAAAAAAGTACAGGTCGTATCGATCAAATTATTGGACCCGTGCTGGATGTCACTTTTCCCCCAGGCAAGTTACCTTATATTTATAACGCTTTGGTAGTCCAGAGTAGAGACACTGCCGATAAGCAAATTAATGTGACTTGTGAGGTACAACAATTATTAGGAAATAATCGAGTTAGAGCTGTAGCTATGAGTGCTACGGACGGGTTGATGAGAGGAATGGAAGTGATTGACACGGGAGCTCCTCTCAGTGTTCCGGTCGGTGGAGCTACTCTCGGACGAATTTTCAACGTTCTTGGGGAGCCTGTTGACAATTTGGGTCCTGTAGATAGTAGTGCAACGTTCCCTATTCATAGATCTGCGCCTGCCTTTATCGAGTTAGATACGAAATTATCCATCTTTGAAACAGGTATTAAGGTCGTCGATCTTTTAGCTCCTTATCGACGTGGAGGAAAAATAGGACTATTTGGGGGGGCTGGAGTAGGTAAAACAGTACTGATCATGGAATTAATCAATAACATTGCTAAAGCTCATGGGGGCGTATCCGTATTCGGTGGAGTAGGGGAACGGACTCGTGAAGGAAATGATCTTTATATGGAAATGAAGGAATCCGGAGTAATTAATGAAAAAAATATTGAGGAATCAAAGGTAGCTCTAGTCTATGGCCAAATGAATGAACCACCGGGAGCTCGTATGAGAGTTGGTTTAACTGCCCTAACTATGGCGGAATATTTCCGAGATGTTAATAAGCAAGACGTGCTTTTATTTATCGATAATATCTTTCGTTTTGTTCAAGCAGGATCAGAGGTATCCGCTTTATTAGGGAGAATGCCCTCCGCAGTGGGTTATCAACCTACTCTTAGTACAGAAATGGGTTCTTTGCAAGAAAGAATTGCTTCTACTAAAAAGGGATCTATAACTTCGATTCAAGCAGTTTATGTACCTGCAGACGATTTGACCGACCCTGCCCCTGCCACAACATTTGCACATTTGGATGCTACTACCGTACTTTCCAGAGGATTAGCTTCCAAGGGTATTTATCCAGCAGTAGATCCTTTAGATTCAACCTCGACTATGTTACAGCCTCGGATCGTTGGCAACGAACATTATGAAACTGCGCAAAGAGTTAAGGAAACTTTACAACGTTACAAAGAACTTCAGGACATTATCGCAATTCTTGGCTTGGATGAATTATCGGAAGAGGATCGTTTAACTGTAGCAAGAGCAAGAAAAATTGAGCGTTTCTTATCACAACCGTTCTTTGTGGCAGAAGTTTTTACTGGTTCTCCAGGAAAGTATGTTGCTCTTGCGGAAACTATTAGGGGATTTCAACTAATCCTTTCCGGAGAATTAGACGGCCTACCTGAACAGGCTTTTTATTTGGTGGGTAACATCGATGAAGCTAGCACGAAAGCTATAACCTTAGAAGAGGAGAACAAATCGAAGAAATGAAATTAAATCTTTATGTACTGACTCCTAAGCGAATTATTTGGGATTGTGAAGTGAAAGAAATCATTTTATCCACTAATAGTGGCCAAATTGGCGTATTACCAAACCACGCCCCCATTAACACAGCAGTAGATATGGGTCCTTTGAGAATACGCCTCCTCAACGACCAATGGTTAACAGCGATTCTGTGGAGCGGTTTTGCGAGAATAGTTAATAATGAGATCATCATTTTAGGAAATGATGCGGAACTGGGTAGTGATATTGATCCGGAAGAAGCTCAAAAGGCACTTGAAATAGCCGAAGCTAACTTGAGTAAAGCTGAGGGTACGAAAGATTTGGTTGAAGCGAAGCTCGCTCTCAGACGAGCTAGGATACGAATCGAGGCTGTCAATTGGATTCCCCCATCCAATTGAAGACAATCCAGTGGTTTATAGTTGATACAAAGAAAAAGGGAAGAGGGGTAGAAAAAGTTATTAGATAGCGAAGCGAAGTAAGTCCAATGCTATCTAGTAATTTTTCTACCTACTTACCTACTATTGGATTTGAACCAATGACTCCCGCCGTATGAAAGCAATACTCTAACCACTGAGTTAAGTAGGCAATTTATCACCACAAAGGAAGACCCATTACTTCGATCGATTATATATTGAATCCCTTTTCTAAGCAATACCGCTCTGTTATTGGTCTGTTATATACTAAATACTAAACTAAATACTAAACAGATACAGATCAAAGGGGTATCCTCTGGCATTAGAAAATATTCATCTTGACAAGAAATTATCTATATGTTAAGATATCTCTGATAAGGGCTATAGCTCAGTTCGGTAGAGCAACTCGTTTACACGTGCGCCAATGCTTTTCAAAGGAGCTTATTATGCAATGAACATAATCGATCTTATTGCAAAATCAATGTCTTACTTCATAGATTCGAGAGAATAGGAGAACAGTAGCCTGACAAACAGTCGGTTCAGTCCGATTCAGGTGCCAATTCAGGTGCCTAATCAAATAGAACCCTTATGGATTTGCTAGTTGATAAGGTAAATATCCAGCCCACTAAATGCTAGGCGTAATGAGGATAAGGGCCTCCAAAAAACTTCTTTTCGTTCTATGAACTTTAAGGTGTATGAAGTCTCATAGTTAACTCTTGCAGTGGAACGATAGAGACTCCATTTCACTTAGGTTGATTTAATTTAGACCGGAGGCAGACCTAAGTCAAGGTAATCCTCCTTTGAAACACTTTGGTATTGCTCCTAGATAGATCATAATACAAAAAATCAATCAGAGCACAGGGAGCCATCTCATTATCTTTCCGTAAAGAAAAACTATGGTGGACTAACTGATCTTTAAATCAGTTTATGAAAGAGCCCAATGCAAAAAAATGCATGTTGGGTCTTTGAAACAGTTCAAATCATTTCGATAATAATCCGTTTGATCTGTTTTACCGAGAAGGTCTACGGTTCGAATCCGTATAGCCCTAATATGCCCTTTTTTAGATTTTAGGATCTCTATCCTATGTTTTCTTTAGTTTAGTATAGTTTTCATTTTCTCATTAGTATTTGTTTATAGACTGGATAGGCGCCTGCGACATAGAATAGAGATAAAAGCATTACCAAAGGCTCATTCATCGAAAATCAAAATCATACAGACAGGAAAAGAAAAACGAATTTCTATCAAATCAATAGAAGAAAGGATCCTTTCCCTGATTTGAATCCCGTCCTCCTTCAAATAGGATATCTCTAGACTTCCCTATAATAACTGCAATGATTTTATCCATTTTGCGAATTCCTACTTTGTTTTAAGTATATTTATTACTTTGTTTATAGATACATTATGTAAATTGATCAACTTTAAATAGAAAAAATAAAGTAAAGAGTAAATAAGAAAACAGAATATTCTGTCTCATAGTTCTGAAATAGAGTTCTTTATTTTTATTTTATAGTATTACTTCTCATTAATTATACTGCATAGATTAGTCCTACTATCTTAATTAGGTTCTAATTTAGTAGTATTCTCATTTTTATTTAATAGTCTCTTATTATTTTATTATTAAATATTAAATAAAGGATAGAGCTATTCTTTTTTCTAGAGATTCTAGAGAAAGCGAGACAAAGTGAAACGAGAAAGTTTTCTTTATATAAGAATTAGATCTACATACACCATATCTAAATAGAATGGAAATCCAAAAGAAAGGGAGTTGGGATTCCATTGGATGAATCTTTAAAGAAGATGCAGCACAGAGGAAACAAAGGCTAAACTTAAACTAAGCGCTTTTGTTTGAACAAAAAAGATTCTTGTTTCACCGAGGAAAAGAGAGAAGTTCTGGATAAATTGACAATGCTGAATTGAATTGACTAATTTAAGTTCCGCCTATTCCACATTAATGGGAGTACATTATGTTTCTGCTTCACGAATATGATATTTTTTGGACATTTCTAATAATAGCAAGCCTTATTCCTATTTTGGCATTTTCGATTTCAGGACTTTTAGCCCCGGTTAGTGAAGGACCAGAGAAGCTTTCTAGTTATGAATCGGGTATAGAACCCATGGGAGGGGCTTGGGTACAATTCCGAATACGCTATTATATGTTTGCGCTCGTTTTTGTTGTTTTTGATGTGGAAACCGTCTTTCTATACCCTTGGGCAATGAGTTTCGACGTATTGGGTGTATCCGTTTTTATCGAAGCTTTGATTTTCGTGCTTATCTTAGTTGTTGGTTTAGTTTATGCATGGCGAAAAGGAGCCTTGGAATGGTCTTAACTGAATATTTAGACAAAAAAAAAGAAGGAAAAGATTCTATTGAGACAGTTATGAATTTGATTGAGTTTCCCTTACTTGACCAAACAAGTTCCAATTCTGTTATTTCAACTACACCAAATGATCTTTCGAATTGGTCAAGACTCTCCAGTTTATGGCCCCTTCTATACGGTACCAGTTGTTGTTTCATTGAATTTGCTTCATTAATAGGCTCACGATTCGACTTTGATCGTTATGGATTGGTACCAAGATCAAGTCCTAGGCAAGCAGACCTAATTTTAACAGCCGGTACGGTAACAATGAAAATGGCTCCCTCTTTAGTGAGATTATACGAGCAAATGCCTGAACCAAAATACGTCATTGCTATGGGAGCCTGTACTATTACAGGGGGAATGTTCAGTACGGATTCCTATAGTACTGTTCGGGGAGTTGATAAGTTAATTCCTGTGGATGTCTACTTGCCGGGCTGCCCACCTAAACCGGAGGCAGTTATAGATGCCCTAACAAAACTTCGTAAGAAGATATCGCGAGAAATAGTTGAGGATCAAACTCTATCTCAAAATAAAAATAGATGTTTTACTACCAGTCACAAGCTTTATGTTAGGCGCAGTACTCATACAGGAACTTATGAGCAAGAATTGCTCTATCAATCACCATCTACATTAGATATATCTTCTGAAACTTTTTTCAAATCCAAAAGTTCAGTACCTTCCTACAAATTAGTGAATTAGGAGAGGGGCTCTTTTGTGTAGAAAAATAAAAAGCAGGGCAATCTTTCAAACTTGCATCCGAAATGTGAAATATTTATACAAAGAGGGAGAGATGAAGACAATGCAGCAGGGTTGGTTATCTAATTGGCTAGTCAAACATGAGGTGGTTCATAGATCTTTGGGCTTTGATCACCGAGGAATAGAGACTTTACAAATAAAAGCAGGGGATTGGGATTCCATTGCTGTCATTTTATATGTATAGTGGTTACAATTATTTACGCTCCCAATGTGCTTATGATGTAGCACCCGGTGGATCTTTAGCTAGCGTGTATCATCTTACGAGAATACAATATGGTATAGATAATCCAGAAGAAGTCTGCATAAAAGTCTTTGCCCAAAAGGATAATCCTAGAATTCCGTCTGTCTTCTGGATTTGGAGAAGTGCCGATTTTCAAGAACGCGAATCTTATGATATGGTGGGAATCTCTTATGATAATCATCCGCGCCTTAAACGTATCCTAATGCCTGAAAGTTGGATAGGCTGGCCCTTACGTAAGGATTATATAACCCCCAATTTTTATGAAATACAAGATGCTCATTGAATGATAAGAAATTCATGCTCACTTATACAACACAACTCCAGATTTTATTCAAGTCAAGGAATATTTTTAGGTTCTTTTCCTAGATGAAACGGAATACCTATTTATAATTAATTCCTAATTATACAAAAGCATTCCAGATAGACTGAGCAAAAAAAGGGTTTCATTTGGATTCCCCTATTTTGAAAATCGCATATTAATTTCCTTCATATGAACAGAAAAATAGGATGACTCAAAGAAGTTCTCTACCAGGAACTTTGTACCGCGCACATTACTTAGCACAACTAGGAAAATAAGATAAGATAAAGATAAGCAAGACTAAAAAAATATTCGTCGGAATAGCGGAATACAAAATTAAGAAACGCAAAAAAATAAAGGGGAATCTCACCCCCTTCTTTATCATAAAGAAAAGATATATTTTAAAACTTCTTTAAAAAGAAAAAGAAGTGCCTCTATATTTATATTATAGATTTATCCACTTAGATGAATAAATATTATTAATGAATATGTATCACAATCCATCTCGAGGTATTTGGATCAATACCTATTCGGTGGATCTTTTTTTTTTTTTTCTCTGCCAGGAACCAGATTTGAACTGGTGACACGAGGATTTTCAGTCCTCTGCTCTACCAACTGAGCTATCCTGACCTTTTCTTGTGCATCATCCTAGTAGAGTATTTGTATCTATGTCAATTAAAAGGACTA
Source organism: Triticum urartu (assembly GCF_056163025.1). Lineage (NCBI taxonomy): Eukaryota > Viridiplantae > Streptophyta > Magnoliopsida > Poales > Poaceae > Triticum > Triticum urartu. The sequence continues at coordinate 15,688,081 of NW_028260368.1, read as the reverse complement.
AAAATTAATTAAAGTATTTCAAATTTTAAATTTGAAAATGGGGGGGGTAGTCCTATGCATTGTGCATGGTTTACTTAAATAAAACTTAAAAATAGAGTGAATAACCAAGATTTCTTGCCGATACTCTAATAAAAAAGAAATCTATTCAATGAATAGGATAAGATCCATTGAGTTCTCTTCGCATTCCTTTGTGAAAGAGTAGAATGAGAAAGCTAATGAATCTTAAACCCATTGCATTGATAAAAAGAAAAAAAAGTGCATTGATAAAAAGAAAAAAAAAAAGAGGATAAATAATAATAATATAGTATAGTTAGGGAATAAAAGAGGATTTGGGGATAGAGGGACTTGAACCCTCACAACTTATAAAGTCGACGGATTTTCCTTTTACTAGAAATTTCATTGTTGTCAGTATTGACATGTAGAATGGGACTCTCTCTTTGTCCTCGTCCGATTAATCCACTTTTTTAAAGATCTCGAAAACTTTGAATTTTAATTGAAGAATTTGATTATTCAATATTCGATTGGAGTGGATTCACAATAATGAAAAAAAAAAATTATGATATGAGTTTTTTATTTCATAATCATTATCATTTCTAATTTCATTTTTAAAAAAGATAAAGAACCTATATTATAATTAGAATATAATATGAGTTCTGTGATTAATCGTTTGCTATGTCAGTATCTATACGTGTTTATTAAATGTATAAGGTATAAAACCCCTCTTTCTCTAATTTAGAACTAGAAGGAATTCCACTAACAACACAACGTAATTAACTCGATTCGTTAGAACAGCTTCCATTGAGTCTCTGCACCTATCCTTTTCCTTTGTATTCTAGTTCGAGAACCCCTTGTTTTCTCAAAACACGGATTTGGCTCAGGATTGCCCTTTTTTAATTCCAGGGTTTCTCTGAATTTGGAAGTTACCACTTAGCAGGTTTCCATACCAAGGCTCAATACAATCAAGTCCGTAGCGTCTACCGATTTCGCCATATCCCCATTTCCCTCTTCTTTGAGACCAGGATTCCTTGTGTAATTTCATCCATCTCTTAGTTTTTTTTTTGAATCATTGAGTTCATCACTCAACGTAGTCTAGCAGTTCAGTTCGACTCTATTTGAGAGACCTCGCTTGCTTATTGCAATTCAGAATTGAATTGATTCTATCCTTGATGTATTTGCAATTCAATCCGAATCAATATATCCAAAAGTTTTTATCTCCCCCACCTCCCGTCTTACTTTTTTATAGTATTCAAAATTATACTATAACGCTTGATATTTATTCTTTTTTTCTAATCAGAATTAGCAATTTTATTTACTCTGACTCTATGTTCCCCTTAGTGAAATATTAATCCTCAAATTATTAACAAATAATAAAGTCTATAATGATCGAATGAAAATACCAATAAATTCTATAATTTTATTTTTTAATATCCTATAGTTAAGCATATCAAGCTAACTTTATCTTTAAGAAGTTTTAGTATTTTTTTATTTTTATAAGTATAACTTCAAATTTAGAACTAGTTAATAGCTAAGATTAATAACTAATATCTGAGATTTTACGGATTTCCTATACTATACCTATTTCTATTTGTTACACTATTTCCGTTATGTAAGCCCACTTAGCTCAGAGGTTAGAGCATCGCATTTGTAATGCGAGGGTCATCGGTTCAAATCCGATAGTCGGCTTTTTTTTCTCTATCGATGTTCTACGAACAAGAATCTCTTTTTTTCCGAATTAAATGGAGAATCCAGGATCTTTTATGTTTTTTACCTTACAATTTTGCTAGATACAAAACAATAAAATAAATAATATATATACAAAAAAAAAAGATTTTGATGAAATTCCATTTTTTGGGGTACTTTAGTTGATTTTACTCTGTTTATCCTGTAGTTTAATTCAGTTTTAATTTCGATGTATTCTGTAATGTAAATACAATGAAATTAATTGTGTAAAATGAAATTTCAATAAAATAAAAAAAGGAGTCTTCATGTCCCGTTATCGAGGACCTCGTTTAAAAAAAATACGCCGTCTGGGAGCTTTACCAGGACTCACTAGAAAAACACCTAAATCCGGAAGTAATCTTAAAAAAAAATTCAATTCTGGGAAAAAGGAGCAATATCGTATTCGTCTTCAAGAAAAACAGAAATTGCGTTTTCATTATGGTCTGACAGAACGACAATTACTTAGATATGTACATATCGCTGGAAAAGCAAAAAGGTCAACAGGCCAGGTTTTACTACAATTACTTGAAATGCGTTTGGATAATATCCTTTTTCGATTGGGTATGGCTTCAACCATTCCTGGGGCCCGCCAATTAGTCAACCATAGACATATTTTAGTTAATGGTCGTATAGTCAATATACCAAGTTTTCGTTGCAAACCCCGAGATATTATTACTACGAAAGATAACCAAAGATCAAAAGGTCTGGTTCAAAATTATATTGCTTCATCGGACCCGGGGAAATTGCCAAAGCATTTGGCGATTGACACGTTGGAATATAAAGGACTAGTAAATAAAATCCTAGATAGGAAGTGGGTCGGTCTCAAAATAAATGAGTTGTTAGTTGTAGAATATTACTCTCGTCAGACTTGAACTTAACGAAAAAAGGAAAGGTTCATAGAATTTTCTTCCCCTTCCCCTTTCCCCGAACTAAATCGCCCTAAGACCATTACCATTAATTTGTATTTTCCCATCAACTAGCTAAAATTGATTAACCCTAGGATTAGGATCCTTTTTTCTTTTTTCCTCTATGTGTATTTTACATACCACAGTAATTTGCTATAGAGAATTTCTAATTTCTATTAAATCAAAATAAGATAATATAAGATATTATATTATTGCTGGAAAAAATTGTTATTTGATTTGATACATTGTGATCCTTAACGTTGATGAATTAAGAAAAACGGAAAGAGAGGGATTCGAACCCTCGGTAAACAAAAGTCTACATAGCAGTTCCAATGCTACGCCTTGAACCGCTCGGCCATCTCTCCTACATAACTTATTATGGAAAATAAACTGAGTGAATAGCGAGTTTTCTTATTCCTGCAGTACAGGTACAACCGCAACCACTCGGGGGTTCCATAGTTCTATTGGAAAAATTCCTTTTGATCTAAGTGGAAGGATACAGGATTTTTTACTAGAAATTGCGCTCGCTATAAAATAAAAGTTTTAATTTGGGTTTTCCCGCAACTAAAGAAAAAGAAAATGGAAGAATTCTTCTTATTGCATAATAAAATAAAGAAACCTTAGAATTCCGTTTGCATAAGATACGCTACACCATACTATCGAAATCAAAAATAGGGTATGAGACAATTAATAACTTTGAAAACACGAAATAGTTGATAACATAAGTTGTTGTTCAGAAATAGGAAAGTGGAATGAAATCCAGTCTTAGTCAAATATTTCATATCTCTTCGTGTCCAAGCAGAAGGAAAAGGATACAATTTGAGCTGAGCGGAAAATCCATATCTCTCTTATCCATTTAAAGCATATGGATTTAGAGTAGAGCATATGGATCAATCTATTTATAATTATAAGAATCGAATGTGTTTGTTTTTATGTTATTTTGTGAAGGAATGAAAACAATTCTATATAGAATGGGTTGGGAATTATGCCTAGATCCCGTGGAAATGGAAATTTCATTGATAAGACCTCCTCAATTGTAGCCAATATTTTATTGCGAATAATTCCGACAACCTCAGGAGAAAAAAAGGCATTTACTTATTATAGAGATGGTGCGATTTGACTCTTTTTTTTGCTTTTTTTTAGCCCTACCTATACCTCAGTCTTACGAAAAAGAGAGGGGGGTTGGCATAGAGAGAACCAAATTTGTAAAGCAAACAAACCCACGCTTCGGGAAGGTGAGGCGAACTAACAATTCCTTCCGTCGTGTATCCTCGATTGATGCGGCTTCAGATACTTCAATTGTAGATTTGAGTATTGAGCGAAAGGTTACACCTACAGGATATGGTATGGTATGGATTACAGGCCAATCCTACTCTATTAGTATCCGTAGGCAGCATAGGGGAGAAAAGCACTACACCTAGAAATAGGAATCAACAAGAGAAAAACTTTGTTAGAAATTACCCCTTTCCTGATCGGTATCAGGGCTGGGAAGAATGGTTGGGATAACAAACAACCATCAGGTTTGTACTTTGGATACCCCTATAACCATCAAAGATCGTTGAAGTAGCTAATTCCTCTAAATAGGAGGCGTTGAGAACAAAGAAATTATTGGAGCTATCGTTTTCCTCTAGCATTAATAGAATTCATTGGTGTTAAGAAAAACCTCTTGTGGGAAGGTTGGCTAGAGATTTCTTGGAAAAATACCAGCCCCTTTCGGTTCATAATGAGACGGGACTAATTCTATTTTGATTCTATAGATTATTTCGCTTAGTACTATTATGTACAGAAGGGAGGAGCCGTATGAGATGAAAACCTCATGTACGGTTTTGGAACGGAGATTTTTTGAATAGAATGAACGACCGTAACGGATGTTGGCTCAATCCGAAGGAAATTATGCGGAAGCTTTGCAAAATTATTATGAAGCTACGCGACTAGAAATCGATCCCTATGATCGAAGTTATATACTCTATAACATAGGCCTTATACACACAAGCAATGGAGAGCATACAAAGGCTTTGGAATATTATTTCCGGGCACTAGAACGAAACCCCTTCTTACCGCAAGCTTTTAATAATATGGCCGTGATCTGTCATTACGTGCGACTATCTCCACTATAGAAAGAAAAAAAAAAAAGAGAGGATCAAATTTTCTAGTAAATACTAGAAAAAAAGGGCTTTCTACATAGGGATCGTAAAAACAACGATTTTTCCCTATCAGCTGTAGGAAGGAAGGACACTTCACGAGAATCAAAAAACGAAGAAAGTATGGCCTATACTACTACTCTATGGATAAAGTTTCTCAAATTGATAGAGAAAGCACCGTAAAGATCAATTAGTGAGCGACTGGGTCGATACAACTAAAAAAAACTGCTTACTTATCCCATGATATGGGGCAAAATTTAGGAATCCGCTTATGTAATAGAGCCGATCCACTAAGGGATTAAGCAGCGGTGTAGTATCAGATCCCAAAGATAGTAAGTTCTTTTTTCTTTCTTATGGAAAAAAGTCTTTTTCAAGGATTCTATAGAGATTTCATATATGAAACCGGGATAGTTACCTCTCAGAAAATTTGAACGAAGGCTCTATATCTATCTATGCTTCATTCTTCTGAAGGTGGGAAAAAAGATCAAACTGATTATTGATAAAAATTAGGGTTTGAAACTTAGGTAATTAATTTCTTCTGCTTAACCCAAGAACAAATTGGATCGATTTTTGATAAATCGAATTCAGTTAAGATAGGGGAAATTCAGATAGCAATTTCTGAGCCGTATGAGGTAGGAAACTCTCAAGTACGGTTCTAAGGGAAGGAACTTCCTATTCCGACCGAGGAGAACAGGCCATTCTACAGGGTGATTCGGAAATTGCGGAAGCTTGGTTTGATCAAGCTGCTGAATATTGGAAACAAGCTATAGCGCTTACTCCGGGAAATTATATTGAAGCACAGAACTGGTTGAAGATTACGAAGCGCTTTGAATTTGAATAAGACCATGCTCCTTCTTTTTCATAAAATGGGTGGTTTGGTTGTTGATCCATTAATCAAATAAATTAGGTCGTAAGATCGAATCAAGAATTTCATTATATCCATTTCTTATACCTTCTATTTTATATGATATTTCATAAGAATAAACCATAGGGATAGGGTCTAGAATAGAAGTAATAAAGTGAATAAAAAGAGGGGGCAATCTAAATATTGCTAATATATTAGGACCATCTTATTAATAATTCTAATGAGTTATCTTGGAATTTAGAATCAAATAAAAAACCCTATATTATGCTCAAGGAAAGTAGATATAGATAGGAGCTTATGCCCTCAAAAAAAATACACTAGTTTCTTAAATTAAAAATAAAAAAGATTTTTTTCTTACGTCGAGAAATATTTGTTTTTCAAGATAAACAATGTCCGTTAGGCACCTAATCTTTATGTCATAATAGACCCGAACACTTGCCTCGGATTGACTTCAATATATAATTGCTCCAGTGAATAACTAAAAAAAAAATAGAAGGATGGTAGATAGTAAAGAAAAGAACTAATCACAATATCTATCTTTCAAAATCTATCTTTCAAAATCTATCTTTCAAAATATATATCTTTCAAAGATTCACTAAAAAGACAGTTGGCGGGTCTCTTTGTATGTCTTGTCCGGAAAGAGGAGGACTTAATGATTATTCGTTCGCCGGAACCAGAAGTAAAAATTGTTGTGGATAGGGATCCTGTAAAAACATCTTTTGAGGAATGGGCCAGACCCGGCCATTTCTCAAGAACACTAGCTAAGGGCCCTGATACTACCACTTGGATCTGGAACCTACATGCTGATGCTCACGATTTCGATAGTCATACTGGTGATTTGGAGGAGATTTCTCGAAAAGTCTTTAGTGCTCATTTCGGGCAACTTTCCATTATCTTTCTTTGGTTGAGTGGCATGTACTTTCATGGCGCCCGTTTTTCCAATTATGAAGCATGGCTAAGTGATCCTACTCACATTGGACCCAGTGCTCAGGTAGTTTGGCCTATAGTAGGGCAAGAAATATTGAATGGTGATGTAGGCGGGGGTTTCCGAGGAATCCAAATAACCTCTGGTTTTTTTCAGCTTTGGCGAGCATCTGGAATAACTAGTGAATTACAACTCTATTGTACTGCAATTGGTGCATTGATTTTTGCAGCGTTAATGCTTTTTGCTGGTTGGTTCCATTATCACAAAGCCGCTCCCAAATTGGCCTGGTTCCAAGATGTAGAATCCATGTTGAATCACCACTTAGCGGGATTATTAGGACTTGGGTCTCTTTCTTGGGCGGGGCACCAAATTCATGTATCTTTACCAATTAACCAATTTCTTGACGCTGGGGTGGATCCTAAAGAGATACCACTTCCTCATGAATTTATCTTGAATCGGGACCTTTTGGCTCAACTTTATCCTAGTTTTGCCGAAGGAGCAACCCCTTTTTTCACTTTAAATTGGTCCAAATACGCAGAATTTCTGACTTTTCGCGGAGGACTAGATCCAGTAACCGGTGGTCTCTGGCTGACCGATATTGCGCACCATCATTTAGCTATTGCTATTCTTTTCCTAATCGCAGGTCATATGTATAGGACCAATTGGGGTATTGGCCATGGACTTAAAGATATTTTGGAGGCTCACAAGGGCCCATTTACAGGACAAGGCCATAAGGGTCTTTATGAAATCTTAACAACGTCATGGCATGCTCAATTATCTCTTAACCTAGCTATGCTAGGCTCTACAACCATTGTTGTAGCTCATCATATGTATTCTATGCCTCCCTATCCATACCTAGCTACTGACTATGGTACACAACTTTCCTTGTTCACACACCACATGTGGATTGGCGGATTTCTAATAGTCGGTGCTGCTGCACATGCAGCAATTTTTATGGTAAGAGACTATGATCCAACTACTCGATACAACGATCTATTAGATCGCGTCCTTAGACACCGCGATGCAATCATATCCCACCTTAACTGGGTATGTATATTTCTAGGTTTTCACAGTTTTGGCTTGTACATTCATAATGATACCATGAGTGCTTTAGGCCGTCCACAAGATATGTTTTCGGATACTGCCATACAATTACAACCTATCTTTGCTCAATGGGTACAAAATATCCATGCTACTGCGCCTGGCGTAACAGCTCCTGGTGCAACAACAAGTACTAGCTTAACGTGGGGAGGCGGCGAGTTAGTAGCAGTAGGTGGCAAAGTGGCTTTGTTACCTATTCCATTAGGAACCGCAGATTTTTTAGTCCATCACATTCATGCATTTACCATACATGTGACTGTATTAATACTTTTGAAAGGTGTTTTATTTGCTCGGAGTTCCCGTTTGATACCCGATAAAGCAAATCTAGGTTTTCGCTTTCCTTGCGATGGGCCTGGCCGAGGGGGAACATGTCAAGTATCCGCCTGGGATCATGTTTTCTTAGGTTTATTCTGGATGTACAATGCAATTTCGGTAGTCATTTTCCATTTCAGTTGGAAAATGCAGTCGGATGTTTGGGGTACTATAAGTGATCAAGGGGTGGTAACTCATATTACAGGGGGAAACTTTGCACAGAGTTCCATTACGATTAATGGGTGGCTTCGAGATTTCTTGTGGGCACAGGCATCGCAAGTCATTCAGTCTTATGGTTCTTCATTATCTGCATATGGTCTTTTTTTCTTAGGTGCTCATTTTGTCTGGGCCTTCAGTTTAATGTTTTTATTCAGCGGCCGTGGTTATTGGCAAGAACTCATTGAATCTATCGTTTGGGCTCATAACAAATTAAAAGTTGCTCCTGCTACTCAGCCTAGAGCCTTGAGCATTATACAAGGACGCGCTGTAGGAGTAACCCATTACCTTCTGGGTGGAATTGCCACGACATGGGCATTCTTCTTAGCGAGAATTATTGCAGTAGGATAGTGGCTAGGAGGATTTGAAAGGCATTATGGAATTAAGATTTCCCAGGTTTAGCCAAGGCTTAGCTCAGGACCCCACTACTCGTCGTATTTGGTTTGGTATTGCTACCGCACATGATTTCGAAAGTCATGATGATATTACTGAAGAACGTCTTTATCAGAACATTTTTGCTTCTCACTTTGGGCAATTAGCAATAATCTTTCTATGGACGTCCGGAAATCTGTTTCATGTAGCTTGGCAAGGAAATTTTGAATCATGGATACAGGATCCTTTACACGTAAGACCTATTGCTCATGCGATTTGGGATCCTCATTTTGGTCAACCCGCTGTGGAAGCCTTTACTCGAGGAGGTGCTGCTGGTCCAGTGAATATTGCTTATTCTGGAGTTTATCAGTGGTGGTATACAATAGGATTACGCACCAATGAGGATCTTTATACTGGAGCTCTTTTTCTATTATTTCTTTCTACGCTGTCCTTAATAGCGGGTTGGTTACATCTACAACCCAAATGGAAACCAAGCCTTTCGTGGTTCAAAAACGCGGAATCTCGTCTCAATCATCATTTGTCAGGACTTTTCGGGGTAAGTTCTTTGGCTTGGACAGGACATTTAGTTCATGTTGCTATTCCCGCATCCAGGGGGGAGTACGTTCGATGGAATAATTTCTTAGATGTATTACCCTATCCCCAGGGGTTGGGACCCCTTTTGACGGGTCAATGGAATCTTTATGCCCAAAACCCTGATTCGAGTAATCATTTATTTGGTACCGCTCAAGGAGCGGGAACTGCCATTCTAACTCTTCTTGGGGGATTCCATCCACAAACACAAAGTTTGTGGCTGACCGATATGGCTCACCATCATTTAGCTATTGCATTTATTTTTCTCATTGCCGGTCACATGTATCGAACTAACTTCGGAATTGGGCACAGTATTAAAGATCTTTTAGAAGCGCATACTCCTCCGGGGGGTCGATTAGGGCGTGGGCATAAGGGCCTTTATGACACAATCAACAATTCGATTCATTTTCAGTTAGGTCTTGCTCTAGCTTCTTTAGGGGTTATTACTTCCTTAGTAGCTCAACATATGTACTCTTTACCTCCTTATGCATTCATAGCACAAGACTTTACTACTCAAGCTGCTTTATATACTCATCACCAATATATTGCAGGGTTCATCATGACAGGGGCTTTTGCTCATGGAGCTATTTTTTTCATTAGGGATTACAATCCGGAACAGAATGAGGATAATGTATTGGCAAGAATGTTAGACCATAAAGAAGCTATCATATCTCATTTAAGTTGGGCTAGCCTCTTTCTAGGATTCCATACCTTGGGCCTTTATGTTCATAACGACGTCATGCTTGCTTTTGGTACTCCAGAAAAGCAAATCTTGATCGAACCTATATTTGCCCAATGGATACAATCTGCTCATGGCAAGACGACATATGGGTTCGATATACTCTTATCTTCAACGAATGGCCCCGCTTTCAATGCGGGTCGAAGCCTATGGTTGCCCGGATGGTTGAATGCTGTTAATGAGAATAGTAATTCGCTTTTCTTAACAATAGGACCTGGGGATTTCTTGGTTCATCATGCTATTGCTCTAGGTTTGCATACAACTACATTGATTTTAGTAAAGGGCGCTTTAGATGCACGCGGTTCCAAATTAATGCCAGATAAAAAGGATTTTGGATATAGTTTTCCTTGTGACGGCCCAGGGCGCGGCGGTACTTGTGATATTTCTGCTTGGGACGCATTTTATTTGGCAGTTTTCTGGATGTTAAATACCATTGGGTGGGTTACTTTTTATTGGCATTGGAAACATATCACATTATGGCAGGGCAACGTTTCACAATTTAATGAATCCTCCACTTATTTGATGGGATGGTTAAGAGATTACCTATGGTTAAACTCTTCACAACTTATCAATGGATATAATCCTTTTGGGATGAATAGTTTATCGGTATGGGCGTGGATGTTCTTATTTGGACATCTTGTTTGGGCTACTGGATTTATGTTCTTAATTTCCTGGCGGGGGTATTGGCAGGAATTAATTGAGACTTTAGCATGGGCTCATGAACGCACACCTTTAGCTAATTTAATTCGCTGGAGAGATAAGCCCGTGGCTCTTTCCATTGTGCAAGCAAGATTGGTTGGATTAGCTCACTTTTCCGTGGGTTATATATTCACTTATGCAGCTTTCTTGATTGCCTCAACATCAGGCAAGTTTGGTTAATTTAGTTTGTTTTTTTGTACTGTATCAGCACCTAGTTCATTACTCTTGATAGAGAGGGAGGATCTGCCTTTTTAGATTTCTTTTTCTATTTATTTTTCCATCTAGGATTAGAACCGTATACTTGGTAATAATAGCAACGACACATTATGGCAAAAAAAAAGTTTGATTCAGAGGGAGAAGAAGCGGCAGAAATTAGAACAGAAATATCATTTGATTCGTCAATCTTTAAAAAAAAAGATAAGAAGCAAAGTTTCTCCCTTGAGTTTGAGTGAAAAAACGAAAATGCGAGAAAAATTGCAATCCCTACCGCGTAATAGTGCACCTACACGCCTTCATCGACGTTGTTTTTTGACCGGAAGACCTAGAGCTAACTATCGACATTTTGGGCTATCCGGACACGTACTTCGAGAAATGGTTTATGAATGTTTGTTACCGGGTGCAACAAGATCCAGTTGGTAAGGATAAAATACCCTTTCGTATTTGTATGGATTTCTGGAATTGATAATCATAGAGGAGCCCTCTTTACCATTCTGTATAAATGGACTATTCTATTTGTATAGATATTGGTAGAGGGGCGTATCCAACCCTCTTTTATCCACTAGTTACCCCTCTTTAGTTTAAGAGTATAGAGCAGTTTGGTAGCTCATAAGGCTCATAACCTTGGGGTTGCGGGTTCGATTCCCACTACCGCCTCCATACTCCTTCTTTATGATATATGCATGATATAATATATACATCATGCATTTGTATCTGGATTTTTTGATTTCCTAAAAGAGTTTTGGTCTAACAGTTTTTTCTCGGAAGAAGCAAAAAAATAAAAGAAAGAATAAAATATGAAAGAAAAGCGTCCATTGTCTAATGGATAGGACAGAGGTCTTCTAAACCTTTGGTATAGGTTCAAATCCTATTGGACGCAATCTTATTTCTATCTATTCTTTAAATAACTATACTAAACTAAAAACAAAGAAAACTTTTTTGCATGATTCAAATGAAAAAGCTTTCTCAACGATTCCTATTCTACTAACAAGAGTAGACATGCAAAATTTATTTGTTACTGAAGAGAAAACCGTTCCAGCTGTTCCTGAATAGCTTCCTTCAAAAGGATTTCCGCTTGCTCGGTGAATGTCTTGCTAGAAGATATAATTTCTTGGAATTGAGGTTTAGTATCTTTTAGATGTTTACGTAACTCATCCAGAAATTTATTTACCTGTTCAATTTCTAACGAATCAAGATATCCTCTTGTTCCGGTATAAATAGTAGCTATCTGCTCTTCCACTGGGAGAGGATTTGCCTGGGATTGTTTAAGCAATTCCCTTAATCGTCGACCCCTTGCCAATTGATTCTGACTTGTTTTATCGAGAGCAGAGGCGAATTGTGCAAAGGCTTGTAACTCTGCGAATTGCGCTAGTTCCAATTTTGATTTGCCAGCTACTTGTTTCATGGCTTTAATTTGAGCCGCGGATCCTACTCTGGAAACAGAAATACCCACATTAATAGCGGGTCGAATTCCGGCATTGAATAGATCCGCAGATAAGAATATTTGTCCATCTGTAATGGAGATTACATTAGTAGGAATATAGGCGGAAACGTCTCCAGATTGAGTCTCAACTATTGGTAAAGCGGTCATACTTCCTTCGCCTAAAAGAGAATTTAATTTAGCGGCTCTTTCTAAAAGGCGTGAATGCAAATAAAAAACATCCCCTGGATAAGCCTCACGTCCGGGAGGTCTTCTTAATAGAAGGGACATTTGGCGATAAGCTTGTGCCTGTTTGGAGAGATCATCATAAATTATTAAAGTATGCCGTTCGCGGTACATAAAATACTCAGCCAGGGCTGCTCCCGTATAAGGAGCGAGGTATTGTAATGTAGCAGGTGAATCCGCCATTTCAGCTACTACAATAGTGTATTCCATGGCCCCCTCCTCATGGAAAGTAGTTACTACTTGAGCTACGGAGGATGCTCTTTGACCGATAGCTACATAAACACATATTACACCTTGCCCTTTTTGATTGAGAATTGTATCTGTGGCTACTGCTGTTTTGCCAGTCTGTCTGTCCCCAATAATTAACTCTCGCTGACCGCGCCCTATAGGGATCATCGAATCGATAGCAATAAGCCCTGTTTGAAGAGGTTCGTATACGGAACGCCTGGAAATTATACTTGGAGCAGGAGATTCAATTAAGCGAGATTCGGAAGCTATAATTTCGCCTTTCCCATCAATAGGTTTAGCCAGAGCATTTACAACACGACCCAAGTAAGCCTCACTCACGGGTATCTGAGCAATTCTTCCTGTTGCTTTTACAAAACTTCCCTCTTGTATCATCAACCCATCGCCCATTAATACAATCCCAACATTTTTGGATTCCAAATTCAGAGCAATACCCCTAGTACCTTCTGCAAATTCGACTAATTCACCTGACATTATTTCACCAAGACCTATAATACGAGCAATCCCATCCCCCACTTGAACTACGCGACCTATATTCTCAATCCCTACTTTCCTATTATATTGTTCAATACGTTCGCGGAGAATTTTATGAATTTCGTCGACTCGAAGGGTTGCCATTAGTGTTTCTTGACTCTTTTTTCGGAAGCAAGGGGAAAAATAATGCCTAAATTCTAAACGAAAGTAGAAGTTCAAGGCCTAATTAATTTAATTATTTCTTCCATTCCAGGGACCCGAGAATGCCAATATTAGCACGAATCGTACGGAAATGTAACTCGGTATTCAAACAACTATTCAGAGTTCCTAGAGCTCCTTGTACGGCCTGTTGGAAAACCCGCTGTCGGACCTGATTCATTGCCCTTTGTTTTTCAAAATAAAGGGTTTCGTTTTTAGACTTTTCCAATTGTTCCAAACTAATAGAAGTAGCATTAATCAAATTTGCTTTTTCTCGTTCTATCTCAGAGTATCCATTCATTCGATACTCATCCGCTTCTAGTTCGACTTTCTGTAATCGAATCCGAGCTTTTTCGAGTTGCTCAATGGTCCCTCTACGCAATTCTTCTGAATTTCGAATAGTACTCAAGATCCTCTGTTTTCGATTATCTAATAAATCTTTTAATGAAAGTAGATTATTTTGTAAGTTTACAACTTTTATGATCTCTTCCCGAACCAAACATGAATCTTTCGATTCATTTGGCTCTCACGCTCCTTTTTTTTTTTCTATAGCTATTTCCATATCTTTTTTTTAAGTAATGAGCCTATCCTCTATCTTCTTTTTTATGTTTATATTTCAATATACCGAAACCTATATAAGACTAGATAAATATTAAGAGGACTCTTCCGCCTAGATAAAAATATATCATGGTCAGCAAAGTTGTTTCTTTATTTTTATTTGCCCTCTAGTTAATAATTTCAATTTCATTAAGAAAAACTAACTAAATAAATGGAAAATGAAAATTAATAGAATTCTTTTTTATTTTTTTTTTCTTCAAATCCAAAAAATTTCTCTTTTTTATACATAGGTCGTCGATTCGGCATTGGTTAAAAAAGGGCAGGGTGCCCCCTTTTTTTTCTAGTAAATAGTTCAAACCATTTTATCGATATGAGTGTTCTATATCAGATAAATTTTACATTAGCTATTTCCCGTTTAAATTGGTACTAATACTAATATAGTTGTAGAAAGAGTACCTCTTTTTGCCTGGACTTCAAGCAGTTTAGCTTTAACCGTGTTAATGGTCTCACATTCTTGGTTTATAGAGAATCAAAGTTGATTTACCAATGAGTCGCGAAATGCTATGGTTCTTCCATATGATTTCTGAATTTATTCAGAAGTAATTCGTCGAGATCGTGCACCCTTTTCTTATTTATCCGAAAAATACTAAAAAATATTATAAAGTGCAGCCGGATAGATCCAATCTATTCTTGAAATAGACAACTCGCACACACTCCCTTTCCAAAAAAAAATCAAAACACCAACCACTACAGTTAGATTTATTAGATTTGTTGCTAAAATATCGGTATTAAGCCCGAAACTGCCAGCGGATGGCCAGTGAGCTAAAAAAACGAAAGAATGGGTTACATTTTTCATATGCTCTCCTCTTATAGATAGGACGAACAAAGAACAAAGTTTTTCGATCACTTACTTCGCTCGCCCTTTTTTGATCGGTTTTTTTAATGCAAATAGATTCAATCTAGTAATTTCTTTTAGATTAAGTCTTACGTCTTGTTTGACCGGTGAAAGACTTCCTTTGTTGAAATGTTCTGTTCCCAAAATTCCTAAAATAAAAGGAAAAAACTTTCCACTTTCCTAAACTAAGGACGGGAAATAAGAAGGTGAGCATATCTTCTAAATTAATAATACTCAACTCAGCCCTTCCTAGAATGGGGTATTATCTGTCCCGATAAATAGATAATTCCAGGAGTAATAAATAGGAGTAAATTAAATAAAGTATTGATATAATTGGAATTGTGGAAGCAAATACCAATTTACTAAAAAAAGAAAAAAGTATCTAATCGAAATCGAAAGAATTTTTTTTTTAAGATTAAACAAAAGGGTTCGCAAATAAAAGCGCTAGTGCCACAACTAGTCCATAAATTGTTAAAGCTTCCATAAAAGCTAGACTAAGCAATAAAGTACCTCGTATTTTACCTTCTGCTTCTGGCTGTCTCGCAATACCTTCTACAGCTTGTCCTGCAGCAGTACCTTGACCAACTCCAGGTCCAATAGAAGCAAGCCCTACGGCCAATCCAGCAGCAATAACAGAAGCAGCAGCAATTAGTGGATT
>NW_028260368.1:15604867-15672085 GCF_056163025.1 Triticum urartu | reverse complement strand
CCTTTACTTTAGGATTTAGATAGCCCCTCTGGTCTGTAAAAAAAATCTTTTCTTACCATGCTAATAGCGCCTGAACCAAATGTATTTATTTTGATTAGGATCCTATTCTACGGTTACGACTACAATAATAATTATTTACTTTGCAAGGACGTAAGTGTGTCAGACTGCTAAATTGTTTTATTATTCCTACAATATAAACTAGGGGATATAGGGGGGTAACACTGTCCCTATAAATTCCTTTTTTCCTTTTCTTTTTTGTCCAGAATTGAACAAAAAAGAAATTATGGAAGATGTTTTCTTCCCCCATTAAGTCCGAGCCATAGAGTAAGAGTGAGATGAGTTTTCCAAATTCATCATAGACTTTCCCTATGGCTTGATAGAAGTAAGCAGCAAAGAGTCGTAACTTAAAGAAAAAAACGGACAGGGCCGACAGATTTACCTGATGTAAAGAAGATCCTAAAAGTCTCTGATTAGTCGACTCTCTCCATTTAACACTTTCCTCTCTCTCCTTTTTTCCACTGACTCAATTCTAGTTTATTAGATTCTTGTTTAAAAGAATGCAAAAAGTTCAATAGAACTAAGAACACATAAAAAATAGCATAGAGGATCAAGGCCATTACCAAAAGTTCCTCCCAAGGATCCTATATCCTATTGGGTATCTGTTCCCCGCCTTTTCCCGCTAGGATCGGAAATCTTATATTTTCCATATCCATATACCGTTGAATCCTTGGGGTTCCAGAATCCGCCTATTTTACTAGTCTTCGGAAACGGAAAACCCTGAACCAAGAAGAGTTGGATATGTTATGTAGGGTATGTTTTTTTTTATTAATTTTATTTTGAGCTCTCAAGATATCGATATATACATATACAATCTCTACATAATGTCTCTCTCTCTATCTCTATATATTATATATATAATATGTACATTATGCAGTAGACCCATAATGGGAAATCCAAGTGGCTAATTTTTGAATTAAATAAAAAGCCCTTTTAACTCAGTGGTAGAGTAATGCCATGGTAAGGCATAAGTCATCGGTTCAAATCCGATAAAGGGCTTTTTAAATTAGTGGTAGAGTAATCTCGTGCTAAGACGTAAGTCGTTGGTTCGAATCTGATAGAGTACTTTTCTACTAAATTGATTCACTTTTTTTCTTTGTTTTTGAAACTTTCTCTATATTTTTAGAGAATTTTATGACTTAGTGCGGGATGGATGCATTTTTGGTATGAACACTAAATGAAGCACGGAGAATTAATCTATAACGATCAACTAAAAAAAATCCTAGATGAAAACATAACAGAAAAGTTGGAAAAACTCTTTGCTTTGGATCTATTTATACTTTTCGAGTATATTGACAATTCCAAAAAACTGCTCATACTATGATTATAGTATAATCACGAGCGGTTGTATATGGCCCTATCGTCTAGTGATGCCCCTATCGTCTAGTGGTTCAGGACATCTCTCTTTCAAGGAGGCAGCGGGGATTCGACTTCCCCTGGGGGTAGGGAGTATTATGAAAGGAGGTTAATCATAGATTAGCAAAAACCCTAGAATAAATTCTTCCTGGGTCGATGCCCGAGTGGTTAATGGGGACGGACTGTAAATTCGTTGACAATGTCTACGCTGGTTCAAATCCAGCTCGGCCCAAACCAAAAATCTAGGGCTTCGTGAGTATGAACTAAATCCTTTTGTTTTTCTTCCATAAAATAAAATGTCTGATCTATAGAAATAAAAGATAAAGAAAAAAGGGAAATTTTTTTTTCTAATCCATATCTCTCTCATTCCTTTCTTACAAACAAAAGAGTTTTTCTTATTGAAGGCTGGATTATTATCCATTTTTAGTGATAAAAAATCACGACATACTAGTTATGTCACTCTCACTATACCCACGTATAATATAATATGTGGGTATGTAGTATATGATTCGTCTATTTCTTAGAGTACGAAAGACGAATCGAATCTTCTTATGGTTCTATTTAAGAATGGGTATGCCATACACCCCGCGGGGATTGTAGTTCAATTGGTCAGAGCACCGCCCTGTCAAGGCGGAAGCTGCGGGTTCGAGCCCCGTCAGTCCCGAACTAGGGTTCAATGAATGGAGAAATTGATATTTCCTTTTTCCATGAAAAAAAGGGGCAGGGAGCAAGATCAAATACCCACAGGGCACCCTTACTTCACTTTTTTATTTTGCATCTCTCATTAAAGAGGGAGGGAGGGCATATAGGAATTTTTTTTTCACTACTCCCAATCGATAAAGAAAGACACACATACGATATGTGGATTAGTAGAATTTAGGATATTATATTACTCTATCTTTCTTTATGATGATACCATCCTCATCTTAATTTCCTATTCCACTCTTATGGAATAGAGTACCGGTATTTTACCGGAATCCATACATAAATCGTATTCCCTTTTTATTTCAGACCTCTTTTCCCCATCTCACTTCTACTGCTTATTTGGATGTCTATGTGACCCATAGAAAGTGAAAGTTGGTCATATAATACATACATAATTGTATGTATAACTATAAGAAAAAGGAAGGGAAATTGTATAAGATTAAGAAAGTATAAGATTAAGAAAGCTCGTGGGTTAGAGATATAGAAAAGAAAAAGTAGAAAAGGATTAAAAAAGAGGGAATTCCTAATCCAATCAAAAAACCCATTTTGGTCTTAGTGTGGATAGAGGATCTTCCTATGTTATACTATATAACTCTCATCCGTGAAATATAACTCTCATCCATGAATTGATTTGATAGATCCGATATTCATAATATTGAATTGATTCAGTATTATCAGAATGCAAGCCCTACCCTTGAATTTACAAGATACCCCTTTTTCCTCTCCATGGGATTACATCCCGAGTTATTGTGAAAATAAAAAATAAAGAGGTTATGGAAGTCAATATTCTCGCATTTATTGCTACTGCACTGTTCATTCTAGTTCCTACTTCTTTTTTACTTATTATTTATGTAAAAACAGTCAGCCAAAATAATTAATTGGAATTCCAATTAATCATTGAAGAAATTAAAAAGGGATTAAATAAAAAAAATCCAAGTCTTAAATGAAAGGATCTGGTTGGAATCTTAAAGTGTGGTAGAAAGAACTACATATAGTTTTTTCTACGACACTTTAGATTCTTTCTATTATATTATCTTTGAATCTACATAGAATAGATTAGTAGATTGAAATAGTTAAGTAGTCTAATTCAATTTCTTTTTTCATTGCATCCACTTAATTTCAATCAGGTCAAAATAAAAAAATCTAAGACAATTCTTGACCAAAGAATCCATGGAAGGAAAGAAAAATAATATGAAGAATAGACTATAGTAAAAAGTAAAAGGAAATGGAAAATGTGTGATATGCCGTGAATAGTTCCGTGGAAGAAAGTCTAATTTTCTTATGTATAGAACTTTTTTTAACCATTCGTCATTTCTAGTAGAAATTCTGAATTGGTATAATGGCTCTTTCTTACATTACAACTTACAATACAAGAGTTTCTTACAGGAGTGAAACAAAACTAAGAAAAAGATTAAAGAATAACGTTTGACAAAATGATTAATGCAAAATGATCCATTAAAGAAAAGAATTGATACAACAATTTGATTACTTAATCAATTAGTAGTATCCCTAGAGTCCACTCCTTCCCCATACTACTAGTGAAAGAGAAAATGTAAAGACTACCATTAAAGCAGCCCAAGCGAGACTTACTATATCCATCTAAATTATGTCTCCTATTTCTATGAAGGGATTATTCTACTATTGATCAATAATCATAGTGGAATCAAGGGTACAGAGTCAAAAAGGGATTCCGCCCTAAGGCCATGGATCAATCAGTTCAAGGAATTTACTCCTAACAAATTCTTATAGGAATTCTGGTAGAATTAGAGAGCATTAAAAATACGAGATACTATAGCCCTTTTTTTCCTTAAAAAAGAAAGAGTACGGGAATGATGTCCTGAATAGAAGAAGCGGGAATAGGAAGATTTTTTATTCCTTTTGTTACTCTTTTTTTTTTTTTTAAGCAAAGGACGCCCGAATATACCATAAAATTATCGATAGATAAATATTTATTGGATACCTACCTTACCTAATGTTTATTTTTGACCTAAACCCTGCAGCCTTGCTTTGTATCATTCTATGAAAGAATGAAGAGATTTTATCCATAATACAACTCCTAAATTGATTTTTGATCGACCTATTTAATCTGATTCTCGTTAGAATTAAGTAGTCCTTACTTTAGTGTATGTAGGTAACATAAGATGTACGATAAAAAAATGTATAATAATTAGTAAGTCTTGATATTCTTTCGTGGAGTCCCTTCTTGAATCTTAGATTGAAAAAAAAAAAGAATGCCCCTTAGGGACCTTTCTTTGGATACCAAGATTTCTGACATCTTATCCTCGTATTTTAAAATTATCAAATCGAATCTCAATTAAGAACCAATTCAAATTCATATAATAAAAGAATAAGGAAACACTACCTCACCCCTATTGATAACCATTTTGGCCACTACCGTCAAAACAAACCCTAACCCTAGTTTGAGGATAGAACTATGGTATGGTTTCTCTAAACCCAGTATCGGCAGGCCCAGTTACTCTCTTGCCCGAACTTATGCGAAGTAAAAATTTATCGAATTCGATCAGCACTATAAAAAAAACCTAAGTATTTTATTGATCAGGCGGCACCCAGATTTGAACTGGGGATAAAGGATTTGCAGTCCCCTGCCTTACCGCTTGGCCATGCCGCCAAAAAATCCGATCAAAAATCTAGAAAACAGCAAGTATTCATCCACGTTTTCTTACGAAAAGCCCCTTTTATTTTGAATATAATTCTACTTACTTTTTTCCAATCTTTTTCAAAAAATCTATTCCTGCTTTTTTTGATCCAGTTTCTATTATTCTCCTCGATAGATTCTATCTTAAAACATACATTGTTAACACAATAAAACTTCCCATTTCTTTCTATTGAGATGAAAAAGAAGAAAAAGTGGATTTCTATTCACAGGCTGCAAAATTCAGAATAAATTGGAACCGTTAACTAGAATTCTCTTTTTTTTATTGCAGTAGTGAACTACTCTTAAATCGGTATTATCTCCCCCCCCTTCAATGGCATAATAAAATATTATGGCTTTATGCTTAATCCGTGTATAGGTAAACTTTAGGTCCGAACAGCATTATTATCCAAAGATCCCCTTTATGTACATATCTCTATGGGGAATCATGCTTTAATTTTTCAAAGTATTAAATTAAATATCTTGAATAAAAAAAGGAAATTTGCTCTGATATAGAGTATAACCTGACTATCTTGGCGTACCCAAGTGAAATTACGATAAAAGAAAAGCATGGATATGGGGAGAGGTGGATAACTAGATTGGCATGTACTTAAAAAAGGGACTTACTTTATTTTAGAATTCCACAATGAAATACTGAATTTTCTAGCAATTATACTACTCCGATCCGAAATAAAAAAGAACCCTCAAATTATTTTGAGAAATTAAAGTAAGCACGCTATTCTAAATCGAAGTAAAGTCAAACTTTCTAGTATATTATATTACGGCTTTATTACATTCATAGAAAGGAGATAAAATGAGAAATCTTTGCCATCCAATCTGATTAGAATATCATAACATAAAGTATAAGTGGCAGAATTTTTTTTGTAGGAATGTTTTATCAATTCATTTTCATTTCATTTGTACCCCTGGCAAACTCGAACTTTCGTCCAAATGGTCTCTATTCATATGTATGAAATACATATATGAAATACGTATGTGGAGTTCCCTAGAATTTCATGTGATTCAGTAAACAGAATATAGATTCCATGATTGCTAGATCGATCCATAGGGATTGATGAAGAGTGAGCTGATAATGGAATTTTTCTTTGATAAACAGGAAACTTAAGATTAAGATGCTCCGGAATGGAAACGAGGGAATGTCCACAATACCCGGATTTAGTCAGATCCAATTCGAGGGATTTTGTAGGTTCATTAATCAAGCCTTGGCAGAAGAACTTGACAAGTTTCCAACAATTAAAGATCCAGATCACGAAATTGCATTTCAATTATTTGCGAAAGGATATCAACTGCTAGAACCCTCGATAAAAGAAAGAGATGCTGTGTATGAATCACTCACCTATTCTTCCGAATTATATGTATCTGCGAGATTAATTTTTGGTTTCGATGTGCAAAAGCAAACCATTTCTATCGGAAACATTCCTATAATGAATTCCTTAGGAACCTTTATTATAAATGGAATATACCGAATTGTGATCAATCAAATATTGCTAAGTCCTGGTATTTACTACCGCTCGGAATTAGATCATAAGGGAATTTCTATCTACACTGGCACTATAATATCAGATTGGGGGGGGAGATCGGAATTAGCAATTGATAAAAAAGAAAGGATATGGGCTCGCGTGAGTAGAAAACAAAAGATATCTATTCTAGTTCTATCATCAGCTATGGGTTCGAATCTAAGAGAAATTCTGGATAATGTTTCCTACCCTGAAATTTTCTTGTCTTTCCCGAATGCTAAAGAGAAGAAGAGGATTGAGTCAAAAGAAAAAGCTATTTTGGAGTTTTATCAACAATTTGCTTGTGTAGGTGGGGACCTGGTATTTTCGGAGTCCTTATGCGAGGAATTACAAAAGAAATTTTTTCAACAAAAATGTGAATTAGGAAGGATTGGTCGACGAAATATGAATCGGAGACTTAATCTTGATATTCCTCAGAACAATACATTCTTGTTACCACGAGATGTATTGGCCGCTACGGATCATTTGATTGGAATGAAATTTGGAACGGGTATACTTGACGATGACGATATGAATCACTTGAAAAATAAACGTATTCGTTCGGTTGCGGATCTGTTACAAGATCAATTCGGATTGGCTCTTGGTCGTTTACAACATGCAGTTCAAAAAACTATTCGTAGAGTATTCATACGTCAATCGAAACCGACTCCCCAAACTTTGGTAACTCCAACTTCAACTTCAATTTTATTAATAACTACTTATGAGACCTTTTTTGGCACATACCCGTTATCTCAAGTTTTTGATCAAACGAATCCATTGACACAAACTGTTCATGGGCGAAAAGTGAGTTGTTTAGGTCCTGGAGGGTTGACGGGGAGAACCGCAAGTTTTCGGAGCCGAGATATTCATCCGAGTCACTATGGGCGTATTTGTCCAATTGACACGTCTGAAGGAATCAATGTTGGACTTACTGGATCCTTAACAATTCATGCGAGAATTGATCACTTGTGGGGATCCATAGAGAGTCCGTTTTATGAAATATCTGCTGAGAAAGCAAAAGAAAAAAAAGAGAGACAGGTGGTTTATCTATCACCAAATAGAGATGAATATTATATGATAGCAGCAGGAAATTCTTTGTCCTTGAATCAAGGTATTCAGGAAGAACAGGTTGTTCCGGCTAGATACCGTCAAGAATTCTTGACTATTGCATGGGAACAGATTCATGTTAGAAGTATTTTTCCTTTCCAATATTTTTCTATTGGGGGTTCTCTCATTCCTTTTATTGAGCACAATGATGCGAATCGGGCTTTAATGAGTTCTAATATGCAGCGCCAAGCAGTTCCGCTTTCTCGGTCCGAGAAATGCATTGTTGGAACTGGATTGGAACGCCAAACAGCTCTAGATTCGAGGGTTTCCATTATAGCCGAACGCGAGGGAAAGATCATTTCTACTGATAGTCATAAGATACTTTTATCAAGTAGTGGGAAGACTATAAGTATTCCTTTAGTTAACCACCGTCGCTCTAACAAAAATACTTGTATGCACCAAAAACCCCGGGTTCCACGGGGTAAATCCATTAAAAAAGGACAAATTTTAGCAGAAGGAGCTGCTACAATTGGGGGCGAACTTGCTTTAGGAAAAAACGTATTAGTAGCTTATATGCCATGGGAAGGTTACAATTTTGAAGACGCAGTACTAATTAGCGAACGTTTGGTATATGAAGATATTTATACCTCTTTTCACATCCGGAAATATGAAATTCAGACGGATACGACAAGCCAGGGCTCCGCTGAAAAAATCACTAAAGAAATACCACATCTAGAAGAACATTTACTCCGCAATTTGGACAGAAATGGAGTTGTTAGGTTGGGATCCTGGGTAGAAACTGGTGATATTTTAGTAGGTAAATTAACGCCTCAGATAGCGAGCGAATCATCTTATATCGCGGAAGCTGGATTATTACGGGCCATATTTGGCCTTGAGGTTTCCACTTCAAAAGAAACTTCTCTGAAATTACCTATAGGTGGAAGAGGGCGCGTTATCGATGTGAAATGGATCCAAAGGGACCCGCTCGACATAATGGTTCGTGTATATATTTTACAGAAACGTGAAATCAAAGTTGGGGATAAAGTAGCCGGAAGACATGGGAATAAAGGGATCATTTCCAAAATTTTGCCTAGGCAAGATATGCCCTATTTGCAAGATGGAACACCCGTTGATATGGTCTTCAATCCCTTAGGAGTACCCTCCCGAATGAATGTGGGACAAATATTTGAAAGCTCGCTCGGATTAGCGGGGGATCTGCTAAAGAAACATTATAGAATAGCACCCTTTGATGAGAGATATGAGCAAGAGGCTTCAAGAAAACTTGTGTTTTCAGAATTATATGAAGCCAGTAAAGAAACAAAAAATCCATGGGTATTTGAACCCGAGTACCCGGGAAAAAGCAGAATATTTGATGGAAGAACAGGCGACCCCTTTGAGCAACCTGTTCTAATAGGGAAGTCCTATATCTTAAAATTAATTCATCAAGTTGATGAGAAAATTCATGGGCGTTCTACTGGGCCCTACTCACTTGTTACACAACAACCGGTTAGAGGAAGAGCCAAGCAAGGGGGACAACGAGTAGGAGAAATGGAAGTTTGGGCTTTAGAAGGATTTGGTGTTGCTCATATTTTACAAGAGATACTTACTTATAAATCTGACCATCTTATAGCTCGCCAAGAAATACTTAATGCTACGATCTGGGGAAAAAGAATACCTAATCATGAGGATCCTCCAGAATCTTTTCGAGTGCTCGTTCGAGAACTACGATCTTTGGCTCTAGAACTGAATCATTTCCTTGTATCTGAAAAGAACTTCCAGGTTAATAGGGAGGAAGTTTGATCGGAATAAATATAAATTCTTTTCTTATTTCTATTTTATGATTGACCAATATAAACATCAACAACTTCAAATTGGACTCGTTTCCCCTCAACAAATAAAGGCTTGGGCTAACAAAAACCTACCTAATGGAGAAGTCGTTGGCGAAGTCACAAGGCCCTCTACTTTTCATTATAAAACCGATAAACCAGAAAAAGATGGATTGTTTTGCGAAAGAATCTTTGGACCCATAAAAAGCGGGATTTGCGCTTGTGGCAATTCTCGAGCGAGCGGAGCTGAAAACGAAGACGAAAGATTTTGCCAAAAATGCGGGGTCGAATTTGTGGATTCTCGGATACGAAGATATCAAATGGGATACATCAAACTCGCATGTCCCGTGACTCATGTGTGGTATTTGAAAGGTCTTCCTAGTTATATCGCGAATCTTTTAGATAAACCTCTTAAGAAGTTGGAGGGCCTAGTATACGGCGATTTCTCTTTTGCTAGGCCCAGCACTAAAAAACCCACTTTTTTACGATTACGAGGTTTATTCGAAGAGGAAATTGCATCCTGTAACCACAGCATTTCTCCCTTTTTTTCTACCCCAGGCTTTGCAACATTTCGAAATCGGGAAATTGCGACAGGAGCAGGTGCTATTAGAGAACAATTAGCAGATTTGGATTTGCGAATTATTATAGAGAATTCTTTGGTCGAATGGAAGGAATTAGAAGACGAGGGGTATAGTGGAGATGAGTGGGAAGATAGAAAAAGACGAATAAGAAAAGTTTTTTTGATTAGACGCATGCAATTGGCGAAACATTTTATTCAAACAAATGTAGAACCAGAATGGATGGTTTTGTGCTTATTACCGGTTCTTCCTCCCGAATTGAGACCTATTGTTTATAGGTCTGGAGATAAAGTAGTGACTTCAGACATTAATGAACTTTATAAGAGAGTTATCCGTCGGAACAACAATCTTGCCTATCTATTAAAAAGAAGTGAATTAGCGCCAGCAGATTTAGTAATGTGCCAGGAAAAATTGGTACAAGAAGCCGTGGATACACTTCTTGATAGTGGGTCCCGCGGGCAACCGACGAGGGATGGTCACAATAAAGTATACAAATCACTTTCAGATGTAATTGAAGGTAAAGAGGGAAGGTTTCGCGAGACTCTGCTTGGGAAACGGGTCGATTACTCGGGGCGTTCTGTCATTGTTGTGGGTCCTTCGCTTTCATTACATCAATGTGGATTACCTCTAGAGATAGCAATAAAGCTTTTTCAGCTATTTGTAATTCGCGATTTAATCACGAAACGCGCCACTTCTAATGTAAGGATTGCTAAAAGGAAAATTTGGGAAAAAGAACCCATTGTATGGGAAATACTTCAAGAAGTTATGCGGGGACATCCTGTACTGTTAAATAGAGCACCTACCCTGCATAGATTAGGCATACAGGCCTTTCAACCCACTTTAGTAGAGGGGCGTACTATTTCTTTACACCCATTAGTGTGTAAGGGTTTCAATGCGGACTTTGATGGAGATCAAATGGCTGTTCATCTACCTTTATCCTTGGAAGCTCAGGCAGAAGCCCGTTTACTTATGTTTTCTCATATGAATCTCTTATCTCCCGCTATTGGGGATCCTATTTGCGTACCAACCCAAGACATGCTTATCGGGCTTTATGTATTAACGATTGGAAAGCGTCGAGGTATTTGTGCAAATAGATATAATAGTTGCAGAAACTACCCAAATCTAAAAGTAAATTACAATAATAATAATAATTTTAAATATAGGAAAGATAAAGAACCCCATTTTTCTAGTTCTTATGATGCACTGGGAGCTTATAGACAAAAACTAATCAGTTTAGATAGTCCCTTGTGGCTACGATGGAACCTGGATCAACGCGTCATTGGGTCAAGAGAAGTTCCGATTGAAGTTCAATATGAATCTTTGGGGACTTATCATGAGATTTATGCCCACTATCTAATAATGGGAAATAGAAAAAAAGAAATTCGTTCGATATACATTCGAACCACTCTTGGTCATATTTCTTTTTATAGAGAAATAGAGGAAGCCATACAAGGATTTAGTCAGGCCTATTCATACACTACCTAAACAAGAAAGTTAGATTCGGCGATGCCCCTCCCCTTTCGGGGGGCATTCCGATTTCCCTAGTATCATCATTATTTGCCACGCGAATCCAGATTGAGATTGAGGCAATTAAGTTAATTAAATTTTCGAATCACTGACTCAGGCCCATTGTCGAATCCTACTCAGCAATTGTCGAATCCTACTCAGCCGAAAAGGGGGTACTTATGTATGGCGGAACGGGCCAATCTGGTCTTTCATAATAAAGAGATAGACGGAACTGGTATGAAACGACTTATTAGCAGATTAATAGATCATTTTGGAATGGGATATACATCCCATATACTGGATCAACTAAAGACTCTGGGCTTCCATCAAGCCACTACTACATCGATTTCGTTAGGAATCGAGGATCTTTTAACAATACCCTCTAAGGGATGGTTAGTCCAAGACGCGGAACAACAGAGTTTTCTTTTGGAGAAACACTATTATTATGGGGCTGTACACGCGGTAGAAAAATTACGCCAATCTGTTGAGATATGGTATGCGACAAGTGAATATTTGAAACAAGAAATGAATTCAAATTTTCGGATAACGGATCCTTCTAATCCAGTCTATCTAATGTCTTTTTCAGGAGCCAGAGGAAATGCATCTCAAGTACACCAATTAGTAGGTATGAGAGGATTAATGTCGGACCCTCAAGGACAAATGATTGATTTACCTATTCAAAGCAATTTACGCGAGGGACTTTCTTTGACAGAATATATAATTTCCTGCTATGGAGCCCGCAAAGGGGTTGTAGATACTGCTGTGCGAACAGCAGATGCTGGATATCTTACACGTAGACTTGTTGAAGTAGTTCAACATATTATTGTGCGTAGAAGAGATTGTGGTACTATCCGAGGTATTTCTGTAAGTCCTCAAAATGGGATGACGGAAAAACTTTTTGTCCAAACACTAATTGGTCGTGTATTAGCAGACGATATATATATCGGTTCACGATGCATTGCCGCGCGAAATCAAGATATTGGAATTGGATTAGTCAATCGATTCATAACTGCCTTTCGAGCACAACCATTTCGAGCACAACCAATATATATTAGAACCCCCTTTACTTGCCGAAGCACTTCTTGGATCTGTCAATTATGCTATGGCCGGAGTCCTACTCATAGTGATCTGGTCGAATTGGGAGAAGCCGTAGGTATTATTGCAGGTCAATCAATTGGGGAGCCAGGGACTCAACTAACATTAAGAACTTTTCATACTGGCGGAGTATTCACAGGGGGTACTGCCGACCTTGTACGATCCCCTTCGAATGGAAAAATAAAATTCAATGAGAATTTGGTTCACCCCACACGTACCCGTCATGGGCAGCCTGCTTTTCTATGTTATATAGACTTGCATGTAACTATTCAGAGTCAAGATATTCTATATAGTGTGAATATTCCCTCAAAAAGCTTGATTCTAGTGCAAAATGATCAATATGTAAAATCCGAACAAGTAATTGCGGAGATTCGTGCCGGAACGTCCACTTTACATTTTAAAGAAAGGGTACAAAAGCATATTTATTCTGAATCAGACGGCGAAATGCACTGGAGTACTGATGTTTACCATGCGCCCGAATATCAATATGGTAATCTTCGCCGATTACCAAAAACAAGCCATTTATGGATATTGTCAGTAAGTATGTGCAGATCCAGTATAGCGTCTTTTTCACTCCACAAGGATCAAGATCAAATGAATACTTATGGTAAAAAAGATAGGGAAATTCTTGATTATTCAACGTCGGATCGAATCATGTCCAATGGCCATTGGAATTTTATCTATCCTTCTATTTTTCAAGATAATTCAGATTTGTTGGCGAAAAAGCGAAGAAATAGGTTCGTCATTCCATTACAATATCATCAAGAACAAGAGAAAGAACTAATATCCTGTTTTGGGATTTCGATTGAAATCCCCCTTATGGGTGTTTTACGTAGAAATACTATTTTTGCTTATTTTGACGATCCCCGATACAGAAAAGATAAAAAGGGTTCAGGAATTGTTAAATTTAGATATAGGACCCTAGAAGAAGAATATAGGACTCGAGCGGAAGACTCAGAAGAGGAATATGAGACCCTAGAAGACGAATACAGGACCCGAGAGGACGAATATGAATATGAAACCCTAGAAGAATCTAAATATGGAATCCTAGAAGACGAATACGAATATGAAACCCTAGAAGACGAATATGGGAGCCCAGAAAACGAATATGGGAACCCAGAGAACGAATATAGGACTTTAGAGAAAGACTCAGAAGAGGAATATGGGAGCCCAGAGAGCAAATATAGGACCCAAGAGGACGAATATGGAACTCTAGAGGAAGACTCAGAAGACGAATATGGCAGCCCCGGGGAAAGCGCAGAGGAAAAATATGGTACTTTAGAGGAAGACTCAGAAGAAGATTCAGAGGACGAATACGAGAGCCCAGAGGAAGATTCCATCTTAAAAAAAGAGGGTTTGATTGAGCATCGAGGAACAAAAGAATTTAGTCTAAAATACCAAAAAGAAGTAGATCGGTTTTTTTTCATTCTTCAAGAACTTCATATCTTGCCGAGATCTTCATCCCTAAAGATACTTGACAATAGTATTATTGGAGTGAATACACAACTCACAAAAAATACAAGAAGTCGACTAGGCGGACTGGTCCGAGTGAAGAGAAAAAAAAGCCATACGGAACTCAAAATATTTTCCGGAGATATTCATTTTCCTGAAGAGGCGGATAAGATATTAGGTGGCTGTTTGATACCGCCAGAAAGACAAAAAAAAGATTCTAAGGAATCAAAAAAAAGGAAAAATTGGGTCTATGTTCAACGGAAAAAAATTCTCAAGAGCAAGGAAAAGTATTTTGTTTCCGTTCGCCCTACAGTGGCATATGAAATGGACGAAGGAAGAAATTTAGCAACACTTTTCCCGCAGGATCTCTTGCAAGAAGAAAATAATCTCCAAATTCGACTTGTCAATTTTATTTCTCATGAAACAAAGAATTTATCACACAAATAGTCAATTTGTTAGAACTTGCTTAGTAGTGAATTGGGAACAAGAAGAAAAAGAAAAGGCTGGTGCTTCCCTTGTTGAGGTAAGAGCAAATGATCTTATTCGCGATTTCCTAAGAATTGAGTTAGTCAAGTCCACTATTTCGTATACACGAAAAAGGTATGGTAGGACAAGTGCAGGACCGATTCCCCATAATAGGTTAGATCGCGCCAATATCAATTCTTTTTATTCCAAGGCGAAGATTGAATCACTTAGCCAACATCCAGAAGCTATTGGCACTTTGTTGAATCGAAATAAAGAATACCACTCTTTGATGATTTTGTCGGCATCCAACTGTTCTCGAATTGGTTTATTCAAGAATTCAAAACATCCCAATGCGATAAAAGAATGGAATCCTAGAATTCCTATTCGAGAAATTTTTGGGCCCTTAGGCGCTATTGTAGCTAGTATATCGCATTTTTCTTCATCTTACTATTTACTAACGCATAATAAAATCCTGTTAAAAAAATATTTGTTCGTTGACAATTTAAAACAAACCTTCCAAGTACTTCAAGAACTTAAATACTCTTTAATAGATGAAAATCAAAGGATTTCTAATTTCGATAGTAACATAATGTTGGATCCATTCCTTTTGAATTGTCACTTTGTCCATCATGATTCTTGGGAAGAGACATTGGCAATAATTCACCTTGGACAATTTATTTGTGAAAATGTATGTCTATTTAAATCGCACATAAAAAAATCCGGTCAAATTTTCATTGTAAATATGAATTCCTTTGTTATAAGAGCAGCTAAACCTTATTTGGCCACTACAGGAGCAACTGTTAATGGTCATTATGGAGAAATCCTTTACAAGGGAGATAGGTTAGTTACGTTTATATATGAAAAATCGAGATCTAGTGACATAACGCAAGGTCTTCCAAAAGTGGAACAAATCTTTGAAGCGCGTTCAATTGATTCATTATCCCCGAATCTCGAAAGGAGAATTGAGGATTGGAATGAGCGTATACCAAGAATTCTTGGGGTCCCTTGGGGATTCTTGATTGGAGCTGAGCTAACCATAGCCCAAAGTCGTATCTCTTTGGTTAATAAAATCCAAAAGGTTTATCGATCCCAAGGGGTACAGATCCATAATAGACATATAGAGATTATTATACGCCAAGTAACATCAAAAGTGCGGGTTTCCGAAGATGGAATGTCTAATGTTTTTTCGCCTGGGGAATTAATCGGACTATTGCGAGCGGAACGAGCAGGACGAGCTTTGGATGAATCGATCTATTATCGGGCAATCTTATTGGGAATAACAAGGGCTTCCCTGAATACCCAAAGTTTCATATCTGAAGCAAGTTTTCAAGAAACTGCTCGAGTTTTAGCAAAAGCTGCCCTACGAGGTCGCATTGATTGGTTGAAAGGCTTGAAAGAAAACGTAGTTCTGGGGGGGATTATACCTGTTGGTACCGGATTCCAAAAATTTGTGCATCGTTCCCCACAAGACAAGAACCTTTATTTCGAAATAAAAAAAAAAAATCTATTCGCGTCGGAAATGAGAGATTTTTTGTTTCTCCATACAGAATTAGTTTCTTCAGATTCTGACGTAACAAACAATTTTTATGAGACATAAGAACCCCCATAAAAATATTTTTTACTTTACTAGACTTTTGAACTTAGAACACTAACAGGTCAAATTTTAGATTTTTAAGATTTTTATTTTAATAAGTAAAACAAGTCAGTTAATTCATTAAGGTGGTTATGTTTATACCATGTATCAATGGCCAACTCTTATCTTAGTACAAGGTTCTCTCGGAACAATTATTATTTATTTCAAGCTATTTCGGATCTTTCTTAATCTTCAAAAAGAACTAAATTCCGTAATGGAATGGTAGGATTAAAAAAAAGGAAGTGTGGAAAAAATGACAAGAAGATATTGGAACATTAATTTGAAAGAGATGATAGAAGCAGGAGTTCATTTTGGTCATGGTATTAAGAAATGGAATCCTAAAATGGCCCCTTACATTTCGGCAAAGCGTAAAGGTACTCATATTATAAATCTCGCTAGAACGGCTCGTTTTTTATCAGAAGCTTGTGATTTAGTTTTTGATGCAGCAAGTCAGGGAAAAAGTTTCTTAATTGTTGGTACCAAAAAAAGAGCAACAGATTTAGTAGCATCAGCTGCAATAAGGGCTCGTTGTCATTATGTTAATAAAAAGTGGTTCAGTGGTATGTTAACGAATTGGTCGATTACGAAAACTAGACTTTCTCAATTTAGAGACTTAAGAGCAGAAGAAAAAAATGGGAAAATTCCACCATCTCCCAAAAAGAGATGTGGCAATCTTGAAGAGAAAATTATCTACTTTGCAAAGGTATCTCGGCGGGATCAAATATATGACGAGATTGCCAGACATTGTGATCGTCCTTGATCAGCAAAAAGAGTATATAGCTCTTCGGGAATGTGCCATTTTGGGGATTCCTACTATTTCTTTAGTCGATACAAATTGTGACCCGGATCTCGCGAATATATCGATTCCAGCCAACGATGACACTATGACTTCAATTCGATTGATTCTTAACAAATTAGTATTTTCAATTTGTGAGGGCCGTTCTCTCTATATAAGAAATCGTTGATTAAGAATATATAGTGAATTCTTGGGCAACTGCGTAAATTTATGGAATCACTTACTTTACTATATCTTTTTTTTTGCATAGAATTTTTTTTTGCATAGAAAAAAGAAGGGGAATATTGATATATATTAGAGGGTATTGATATATATTATGATCTGATGTGCTTTCTTGGTATCCTAAATATAAGATTAATACTTCAAGTTGCTGAGTTGAGAAGAGATGGTTGAATCAAAAGAATTCCTTTTTTGAAGTTCAATTTTTATCAGAGGACAATATGAATATTATACCTTGTTCCATTAAAACACTCAAGGGGTTATACGATATATCGGCGTGTAGAAGTAGGCCAACACTTCTATTGGCAAATAGGAGGTTTCCAAATTCATGCCCAAGTACTCATCACTTCTTGGGTCGTAATTACTATCTTGCTAGGTTCAGTTGTCATAGCTGTTCGGAATCCACAAACCATCCCGACCGACGGTCAGAATTTTTTTGAATATGTCCTTGAGTTTATTCGAGACTTGAGCAAAACTCAGATTGGAGAAGAATATGGTCCCTGGGTTCCCTTTATTGGAACTATGTTCCTTTTTATTTTTGTTTCGAATTGGTCGGGTGCTCTTTTACCTTGGAAAATTATAGAGTTACCCCATGGGGAATTAGCAGCGCCCACGAATGATATAAATACTACTGTTGCTTTAGCTTTACTCACGTCAGCGGCATATTTTTATGCTGGTCTTAGCAAAAAAGGATTGAGCTATTTCGAGAAATATATTAAACCAACTCCAATCCTTTTACCAATTAACATCCTAGAAGATTTCACAAAACCATTATCGCTTAGCTTTCGACTTTTCGGGAATATATTGGCGGATGAATTAGTCGTTGTTGTTCTTGTTTCTTTAGTCCCCTTAGTAACTCCCTATACCGGTCATGTTTCTTGGATTATTTACAAGCGGTATTCAAGCTCTTATTTTTGCAACATTAGCCGCAGCCTATATAGGTGAATTCCATGGAGGGTCATCATTGAATTGACTCTTTTTGGAAATAGTATTTTTTTTTTTTTGCAGCTTAGCTCAATTCATGCATGGTTCCAGATAATCTGCTTGGTTGCAAAAAAATAGTTAGAAATGCGTATGAATATATAGCCTAGAGTTGTAGGAGAGAGAATAGAATAGACTATATTATGGAATTTTCAAAGTATATATGCATTAAGGAGGGTGGAGTCAGGCTAGATCTATACTATAATATCCTTAATGTCTATAAGTGGAGTCCTCTTTTATGCAGGTTTCCACTTTAAGCAATGATTTTAGAATCCGATTCAATAGAAAATGAGAAAATATGCAAACAAAATAGAAGAAACAAATGTATATATATAGGATATTATATTATATATTCCTAGGTTAGATTCATTATCTAATCCGATATATGGATATGGAATTCCCTTCTATGTAGTTCGGACAATTCACATTATCATTTCAATTTGATTTCAATTTGTACTTTTTAGTTACTTTACTTCTCCCCAATAGAGCTTAGAAGTAAGAATTTATTGGTTGATTGTATCCTTAACCATTTCTTTTTTTTGACACGAGGAACTACTCACCATGAATCCACTAATTGCTGCTGCTTCTGTTATTGCTGCTGGATTGGCCGTAGGGCTTGCTTCTATTGGACCTGGAGTTGGTCAAGGTACTGCTGCAGGACAAGCTGTAGAAGGTATTGCGAGACAGCCAGAAGCAGAAGGTAAAATACGAGGTACTTTATTGCTTAGTCTAGCTTTTATGGAAGCTTTAACAATTTATGGACTAGTTGTGGCACTAGCGCTTTTATTTGCGAACCCTTTTGTTTAATCTTAAAAAAAAAAATTCTTTCGATTTCGATTAGATACTTTTTTCTTTTTTTAGTAAATTGGTATTTGCTTCCACAATTCCAATTATATCAATACTTTATTTAATTTACTCCTATTTATTACTCCTGGAATTATCTATTTATCGGGACAGATAATACCCCATTCTAGGAAGGGCTGAGTTGAGTATTATTAATTTAGAAGATAATGCTCACCTTCTTATTTCCCGTCCTTAGTTTAGGAAAAGTGGGAAAGTTTTTTCCTTTTATTTTAGGAATTTTGGGAACAGAACATTTCAACAAAGGAAGTTCTTTCACCGGTCAAACAAGACGTAAGACTTAATCTAAAAGAAATTACTAGATTGAATCTATTTGCATTAAAAAAACCGATCAAAAAAGGGCGAGCGAAGTAAGTGATCGAAAAACTTTGTTCTTTGTTCGTCCTATCTATAAGAGGAGAGCATATGAAAAATGTAACCCATTCTTTCGTTTTTTTAGCTCACTGGCCATCCGCTGGCAGTTTCGGGCTTAATACCGATATTTTAGCAACAAATCTAATAAATCTAACTGTAGTGGTTGGTGTTTTGATTTTTTTTGGAAAGGGAGTGTGTGCGAGTTGTCTATTTCAAGAATAGATTGGATCTATCCGGCTGCACTTTATAATATTTTTTAGTATTTTTCGGATAAATAAGAATAAGGGTGCACGATCTCGACGAATTACTTCTGAATAAATTCAGAAATCATATGGAAGAACCATAGCATTTCGCGACTCATTGGTAAATCAACTTTGATTCTCTATAAACCAAGAATGTGAGACCATTAACACGGTTAAAGCTAAACTGCTTGAAGTCCAGGCAAAAAGAGGTACTCTTTCTACAACTATATTAGTATTAGTACCAATTTAAACGGGAAATAGCTAATGTAAAATTTATCTGATATAGAACACTCATATCGATAAAATGGTTTGAACTATTTACTAGAAAAAAAAGGGGGCACCCTGCCCTTTTTTTAACCAATGCCGAATCGACGACCTATGTATAAAAAAGAGAAATTTTTTGGATTTGAAGAAAAAAAAAATAAAAAAGAATTCTATTAATTTTCATTTTCCATTTATTTAGTTAGTTTTTTCTTAATGAAATTGAAATTATTAACTAGAGGGCAAATAAAAATAAAGAAACAACTTTGCTGACCATGATATATTTTTATCTAGGCGGAAGAGTCCTCTTAATATTTATCTAGTCTTATATAGGTTTCGGTATATTGAAATATAAACATAAAAAAGAAGAGTAGAGGATAGGCTCATTACTTAAAAAAAAGATATGGAAATAGCTATAGAAAATAAAAAAAGGAGCGTGAGAGCCAAATGAATCGAAAGATTCATGTTGGTTCGGGAAGAGATCATAAAAGTTGTAAACTTACAAAATAATCTACTTTCATTAAAAGATTTATTAGATAATCGAAAACAGAGGATCTTGAGTACTATTCGAATTCAGAAGAATTGCGTAGAGGGACCATTGAGCAACTCGAAAAAGCTCGGATTCGATTACAGAAAGTCGAACTAGAAGCGGATGAGTATCGAATGAATGGATACTCTGAGATAGAACGAGAAAAAGCAAATTTGATTAATGCTACTTCTATTAGTTTGGAACAATTGGAAAAGTCTAAAAACGAAACCCTTTATTTTGAAAAACAAAGGGCAATGAATCAGGTCCGACAGCGGGTTTTCCAACAGGCCGTACAAGGAGCTCTAGGAACTCTGAATAGTTGTTTGAATACCGAGTTACATTTCCGTACGATTCGTGCTAATATTGGCATTCTGCGGTCCCTGGAATGGAAGAAATAATTAAATTAATTAGGCCTTGAACTTCTACTTTCGTTTAGAATTTAGGCATTATTTTTCCCCTTGCTTCCGAAAAAAGAGTCAAGAAACACTAATGGCAACCCTTCGAGTCGACGAAATTCATAAAATTCTCCGCGAAACGTATTGAACAATATAATAGGAAAGTAGGGATTGAGAATATAGGTCGCGTAGTTCAAGTGGGGGATGGGATTGCTCGTATTATAGGTCTTGGTGAAAATAATGTCAGGTGAATTAGTCGAATTTGCAGAAGGTACTAGGGGTATTGCTCTGAATTTGGAATCCAAAAATGTTGGGATTGTATTAATGGGCGATGGGTTGATGATAATCCAAAAATGTTGGGATTGTATTAATGGGCGATGGGTTGATGATACAAGAGGGAAGTTTTGTAAAAGCAACAGGAAGAATTGCTCAGATACCCGTGAGTGAGGCTTACTTGGGTCGTGTTGTAAATGCTCTGGCTAAACCTATTGATGGGAAAGGCGAAATTATAGCTTCCGAATCTCGCTTAATTGAATCTCCTGCTCCAAGTATAATTTCCAGGCGTTCCGTATACGAACCTCTTCAAACAGGGCTTATTGCTATCGATTCGATGATCCCTATAGGGCGCGGTCAGCGAGAGTTAATTATTGGGGACAGACAGACTGGCAAAACAGCAGTAGCCACAGATACAATTCTCAATCAAAAAGGGCAAGGTGTAATATGTGTTTATGTAGCTATCGGTCAAAGAGCATCCTCCGTAGCTCAAGTAGTAACTACTTTCCATGAGGAGGGGGCCATGGAATACACTATTGTAGTAGCTGAAATGGCGGATTCACCTGCTACATTACAATACCTCGCTCCTTATACGGGAGCAGCCCTGGCTGAGTATTTTATGTACCGCGAACGGCATACTTTAATAATTTATGATGATCTCTCCAAACAGGCACAAGCTTATCGCCAAATGTCCCTTCTATTAAGAAGACCTCCCGGACGTGAGGCTTATCCAGGGGATGTTTTTTATTTGCATTCACGCCTTTTAGAAAGAGCCGCTAAATTAAATTCTCTTTTAGGCGAAGGAAGTATGACCGCTTTACCAATAGTTGAGACTCAATCTGGAGACGTTTCCGCCTATATTCCTACTAATGTAATCTCCATTACAGATGGACAAATATTCTTATCTGCGGATCTATTCAATGCCGGAATTCGACCCGCTATTAATGTGGGTATTTCTGTTTCCAGAGTAGGATCCGCGGCTCAAATTAAAGCCATGAAACAAGTAGCTGGCAAATCAAAATTGGAACTAGCGCAATTCGCAGAGTTACAAGCCTTTGCACAATTCGCCTCTGCTCTCGATAAAACAAGTCAGAATCAATTGGCAAGGGGTCGACGATTAAGGGAATTGCTTAAACAATCCCAGGCAAATCCTCTCCCAGTGGAAGAGCAGATAGCTACTATTTATACCGGAACAAGAGGATATCTTGATTCGTTAGAAATTGAACAGGTAAATAAATTTCTGGATGAGTTACGTAAACATCTAAAAGATACTAAACCTCAATTCCAAGAAATTATATCTTCTAGCAAGACATTCACCGAGCAAGCGGAAATCCTTTTGAAGGAAGCTATTCAGGAACAGCTGGAACGGTTTTCTCTTCAGTAACAAATAAATTTTGCATGTCTACTCTTGTTAGTAGAATAGGAATCGTTGAGAAAGCTTTTTCATTTGAATCATGCAAAAAAGTTTTCTTTGTTTTTAGTTTAGTATAGTTATTTAAAGAATAGATAGAAATAAGATTGCGTCCAATAGGATTTGAACCTATACCAAAGGTTTAGAAGACCTCTGTCCTATCCATTAGACAATGGACGCTTTTCTTTCATATTTTATTCTTTCTTTTATTTTTTTGCTTCTTCCGAGAAAAAACTGTTAGACCAAAACTCTTTTAGGAAATCAAAAAATCCAGATACAAATGCATGATGTATATATTATATCATGCATATATCATAAAGAAGGAGTATGGAGGCGGTAGTGGGAATCGAACCCGCAACCCCAAGGTTATGAGCCTTATGAGCTACCAAACTGCTCTATACTCTTAAACTAAAGAGGGGTAACTAGTGGATAAAAGAGGGTTGGATACGCCCCTCTACCAATATCTATACAAATAGAATAGTCCATTTATACAGAATGGTAAAGAGGGCTCCTCTATGATTATCAATTCCAGAAATCCATACAAATACGAAAGGGTATTTTATCCTTACCAACTGGATCTTGTTGCACCCGGTAACAAACATTCATAAACCATTTCTCGAAGTACGTGTCCGGATAGCCCAAAATGTCGATAGTTAGCTCTAGGTCTTCCGGTCAAAAAACAACGTCGATGAAGGCGTGTAGGTGCACTATTACGCGGTAGGGATTGCAATTTTTCTCGCATTTTCGTTTTTTCACTCAAACTCAAGGGAGAAACTTTGCTTCTTATCTTTTTTTTTAAAGATTGACGAATCAAATGATATTTCTGTTCTAATTTCTGCCGCTTCTTCTCCCTCTGAATCAAACTTTTTTTTGCCATAATGTGTCGTTGCTATTATTACCAAGTATACGGTTCTAATCCTAGATGGAAAAATAAATAGAAAAAGAAATCTAAAAAGGCAGATCCTCCCTCTCTATCAAGAGTAATGAACTAGGTGCTGATACAGTACAAAAAAACAAACTAAATTAACCAAACTTGCCTGATGTTGAGGCAATCAAGAAAGCTGCATAAGTGAATATATAACCCACGGAAAAGTGAGCTAATCCAACCAATCTTGCTTGCACAATGGAAAGAGCCACGGGCTTATCTCTCCAGCGAATTAAATTAGCTAAAGGTGTGCGTTCATGAGCCCATGCTAAAGTCTCAATTAATTCCTGCCAATACCCCCGCCAGGAAATTAAGAACATAAATCCAGTAGCCCAAACAAGATGTCCAAATAAGAACATCCACGCCCATACCGATAAACTATTCATCCCAAAAGGATTATATCCATTGATAAGTTGTGAAGAGTTTAACCATAGGTAATCTCTTAACCATCCCATCAAATAAGTGGAGGATTCATTAAATTGTGAAACGTTGCCCTGCCATAATGTGATATGTTTCCAATGCCAATAAAAAGTAACCCACCCAATGGTATTTAACATCCAGAAAACTGCCAAATAAAATGCGTCCCAAGCAGAAATATCACAAGTACCGCCGCGCCCTGGGCCGTCACAAGGAAAACTATATCCAAAATCCTTTTTATCTGGCATTAATTTGGAACCGCGTGCATCTAAAGCGCCCTTTACTAAAATCAATGTAGTTGTATGCAAACCTAGAGCAATAGCATGATGAACCAAGAAATCCCCAGGTCCTATTGTTAAGAAAAGCGAATTACTATTCTCATTAACAGCATTCAACCATCCGGGCAACCATAGGCTTCGACCCGCATTGAAAGCGGGGCCATTCGTTGAAGATAAGAGTATATCGAACCCATATGTCGTCTTGCCATGAGCAGATTGTATCCATTGGGCAAATATAGGTTCGATCAAGATTTGCTTTTCTGGAGTACCAAAAGCAAGCATGACGTCGTTATGAACATAAAGGCCCAAGGTATGGAATCCTAGAAAGAGGCTAGCCCAACTTAAATGAGATATGATAGCTTCTTTATGGTCTAACATTCTTGCCAATACATTATCCTCATTCTGTTCCGGATTGTAATCCCTAATGAAAAAAATAGCTCCATGAGCAAAAGCCCCTGTCATGATGAACCCTGCAATATATTGGTGATGAGTATATAAAGCAGCTTGAGTAGTAAAGTCTTGTGCTATGAATGCATAAGGAGGTAAAGAGTACATATGTTGAGCTACTAAGGAAGTAATAACCCCTAAAGAAGCTAGAGCAAGACCTAACTGAAAATGAATCGAATTGTTGATTGTGTCATAAAGGCCCTTATGCCCACGCCCTAATCGACCCCCCGGAGGAGTATGCGCTTCTAAAAGATCTTTAATACTGTGCCCAATTCCGAAGTTAGTTCGATACATGTGACCGGCAATGAGAAAAATAAATGCAATAGCTAAATGATGGTGAGCCATATCGGTCAGCCACAAACTTTGTGTTTGTGGATGGAATCCCCCAAGAAGAGTTAGAATGGCAGTTCCCGCTCCTTGAGCGGTACCAAATAAATGATTACTCGAATCAGGGTTTTGGGCATAAAGATTCCATTGACCCGTCAAAAGGGGTCCCAACCCCTGGGGATAGGGTAATACATCTAAGAAATTATTCCATCGAACGTACTCCCCCCTGGATGCGGGAATAGCAACATGAACTAAATGTCCTGTCCAAGCCAAAGAACTTACCCCGAAAAGTCCTGACAAATGATGATTGAGACGAGATTCCGCGTTTTTGAACCACGAAAGGCTTGGTTTCCATTTGGGTTGTAGATGTAACCAACCCGCTATTAAGGACAGCGTAGAAAGAAATAATAGAAAAAGAGCTCCAGTATAAAGATCCTCATTGGTGCGTAATCCTATTGTATACCACCACTGATAAACTCCAGAATAAGCAATATTCACTGGACCAGCAGCACCTCCTCGAGTAAAGGCTTCCACAGCGGGTTGACCAAAATGAGGATCCCAAATCGCATGAGCAATAGGTCTTACGTGTAAAGGATCCTGTATCCATGATTCAAAATTTCCTTGCCAAGCTACATGAAACAGATTTCCGGACGTCCATAGAAAGATTATTGCTAATTGCCCAAAGTGAGAAGCAAAAATGTTCTGATAAAGACGTTCTTCAGTAATATCATCATGACTTTCGAAATCATGTGCGGTAGCAATACCAAACCAAATACGACGAGTAGTGGGGTCCTGAGCTAAGCCTTGGCTAAACCTGGGAAATCTTAATTCCATAATGCCTTTCAAATCCTCCTAGGCCACTATCCTACTGCAATAATTCTCGCTAAGAAGAATGCCCATGTCGTGGCAATTCCACCCAGAAGGTAATGGGTTACTCCTACAGCGCGTCCTTGTATAATGCTCAAGGCTCTAGGCTGAGTAGCAGGAGCAACTTTTAATTTGTTATGAGCCCAAACGATAGATTCAATGAGTTCTTGCCAATAACCACGGCCGCTGAATAAAAACATTAAACTGAAGGCCCAGACAAAATGAGCACCTAAGAAAAAAAGACCATATGCAGATAATGAAGAACCATAAGACTGAATGACTTGCGATGCCTGTGCCCACAAGAAATCTCGAAGCCACCCATTAATCGTAATGGAACTCTGTGCAAAGTTTCCCCCTGTAATATGAGTTACCACCCCTTGATCACTTATAGTACCCCAAACATCCGACTGCATTTTCCAACTGAAATGGAAAATGACTACCGAAATTGCATTGTACATCCAGAATAAACCTAAGAAAACATGATCCCAGGCGGATACTTGACATGTTCCCCCTCGGCCAGGCCCATCGCAAGGAAAGCGAAAACCTAGATTTGCTTTATCGGGTATCAAACGGGAACTCCGAGCAAATAAAACACCTTTCAAAAGTATTAATACAGTCACATGTATGGTAAATGCATGAATGTGATGGACTAAAAAATCTGCGGTTCCTAATGGAATAGGTAACAAAGCCACTTTGCCACCTACTGCTACTAACTCGCCGCCTCCCCACGTTAAGCTAGTACTTGTTGTTGCACCAGGAGCTGTTACGCCAGGCGCAGTAGCATGGATATTTTGTACCCATTGAGCAAAGATAGGTTGTAATTGTATGGCAGTATCCGAAAACATATCTTGTGGACGGCCTAAAGCACTCATGGTATCATTATGAATGTACAAGCCAAAACTGTGAAAACCTAGAAATATACATACCCAGTTAAGGTGGGATATGATTGCATCGCGGTGTCTAAGGACGCGATCTAATAGATCGTTGTATCGAGTAGTTGGATCATAGTCTCTTACCATAAAAATTGCTGCATGTGCAGCAGCACCGACTATTAGAAATCCGCCAATCCACATGTGGTGTGTGAACAAGGAAAGTTGTGTACCATAGTCAGTAGCTAGGTATGGATAGGGAGGCATAGAATACATATGATGAGCTACAACAATGGTTGTAGAGCCTAGCATAGCTAGGTTAAGAGATAATTGAGCATGCCATGACGTTGTTAAGATTTCATAAAGACCCTTATGGCCTTGTCCTGTAAATGGGCCCTTGTGAGCCTCCAAAATATCTTTAAGTCCATGGCCAATACCCCAATTGGTCCTATACATATGACCTGCGATTAGGAAAAGAATAGCAATAGCTAAATGATGGTGCGCAATATCGGTCAGCCAGAGACCACCGGTTACTGGATCTAGTCCTCCGCGAAAAGTCAGAAATTCTGCGTATTTGGACCAATTTAAAGTGAAAAAAGGGGTTGCTCCTTCGGCAAAACTAGGATAAAGTTGAGCCAAAAGGTCCCGATTCAAGATAAATTCATGAGGAAGTGGTATCTCTTTAGGATCCACCCCAGCGTCAAGAAATTGGTTAATTGGTAAAGATACATGAATTTGGTGCCCCGCCCAAGAAAGAGACCCAAGTCCTAATAATCCCGCTAAGTGGTGATTCAACATGGATTCTACATCTTGGAACCAGGCCAATTTGGGAGCGGCTTTGTGATAATGGAACCAACCAGCAAAAAGCATTAACGCTGCAAAAATCAATGCACCAATTGCAGTACAATAGAGTTGTAATTCACTAGTTATTCCAGATGCTCGCCAAAGCTGAAAAAAACCAGAGGTTATTTGGATTCCTCGGAAACCCCCGCCTACATCACCATTCAATATTTCTTGCCCTACTATAGGCCAAACTACCTGAGCACTGGGTCCAATGTGAGTAGGATCACTTAGCCATGCTTCATAATTGGAAAAACGGGCGCCATGAAAGTACATGCCACTCAACCAAAGAAAGATAATGGAAAGTTGCCCGAAATGAGCACTAAAGACTTTTCGAGAAATCTCCTCCAAATCACCAGTATGACTATCGAAATCGTGAGCATCAGCATGTAGGTTCCAGATCCAAGTGGTAGTATCAGGGCCCTTAGCTAGTGTTCTTGAGAAATGGCCGGGTCTGGCCCATTCCTCAAAAGATGTTTTTACAGGATCCCTATCCACAACAATTTTACTTCTGGTTCCGGCGAACGAATAATCATTAAGTCCTCCTCTTTCCGGACAAGACATACAAAGAGACCCGCCAACTGTCTTTTTAGTGAATCTTTGAAAGATATATATTTTGAAAGATAGATTTTGAAAGATAGATTTTGAAAGATAGATATTGTGATTAGTTCTTTTCTTTACTATCTACCATCCTTCTATTTTTTTTTTAGTTATTCACTGGAGCAATTATATATTGAAGTCAATCCGAGGCAAGTGTTCGGGTCTATTATGACATAAAGATTAGGTGCCTAACGGACATTGTTTATCTTGAAAAACAAATATTTCTCGACGTAAGAAAAAAATCTTTTTTATTTTTAATTTAAGAAACTAGTGTATTTTTTTTGAGGGCATAAGCTCCTATCTATATCTACTTTCCTTGAGCATAATATAGGGTTTTTTATTTGATTCTAAATTCCAAGATAACTCATTAGAATTATTAATAAGATGGTCCTAATATATTAGCAATATTTAGATTGCCCCCTCTTTTTATTCACTTTATTACTTCTATTCTAGACCCTATCCCTATGGTTTATTCTTATGAAATATCATATAAAATAGAAGGTAT
Organism: Triticum urartu; assembly: GCF_056163025.1. Taxonomy (NCBI): domain Eukaryota; kingdom Viridiplantae; phylum Streptophyta; class Magnoliopsida; order Poales; family Poaceae; genus Triticum; species Triticum urartu. Next base: position 15,643,798 of record NW_028260368.1, on the reverse strand, counting down.
AAGAAATGGATATAATGAAATTCTTGATTCGATCTTACGACCTAATTTATTTGATTAATGGATCAACAACCAAACCACCCATTTTATGAAAAAGAAGGAGCATGGTCTTATTCAAATTCAAAGCGCTTCGTAATCTTCAACCAGTTCTGTGCTTCAATATAATTTCCCGGAGTAAGCGCTATAGCTTGTTTCCAATATTCAGCAGCTTGATCAAACCAAGCTTCCGCAATTTCCGAATCACCCTGTAGAATGGCCTGTTCTCCTCGGTCGGAATAGGAAGTTCCTTCCCTTAGAACCGTACTTGAGAGTTTCCTACCTCATACGGCTCAGAAATTGCTATCTGAATTTCCCCTATCTTAACTGAATTCGATTTATCAAAAATCGATCCAATTTGTTCTTGGGTTAAGCAGAAGAAATTAATTACCTAAGTTTCAAACCCTAATTTTTATCAATAATCAGTTTGATCTTTTTTCCCACCTTCAGAAGAATGAAGCATAGATAGATATAGAGCCTTCGTTCAAATTTTCTGAGAGGTAACTATCCCGGTTTCATATATGAAATCTCTATAGAATCCTTGAAAAAGACTTTTTTCCATAAGAAAGAAAAAAGAACTTACTATCTTTGGGATCTGATACTACACCGCTGCTTAATCCCTTAGTGGATCGGCTCTATTACATAAGCGGATTCCTAAATTTTGCCCCATATCATGGGATAAGTAAGCAGTTTTTTTTAGTTGTATCGACCCAGTCGCTCACTAATTGATCTTTACGGTGCTTTCTCTATCAATTTGAGAAACTTTATCCATAGAGTAGTAGTATAGGCCATACTTTCTTCGTTTTTTGATTCTCGTGAAGTGTCCTTCCTTCCTACAGCTGATAGGGAAAAATCGTTGTTTTTACGATCCCTATGTAGAAAGCCCTTTTTTTCTAGTATTTACTAGAAAATTTGATCCTCTCTTTTTTTTTTTTCTTTCTATAGTGGAGATAGTCGCACGTAATGACAGATCACGGCCATATTATTAAAAGCTTGCGGTAAGAAGGGGTTTCGTTCTAGTGCCCGGAAATAATATTCCAAAGCCTTTGTATGCTCTCCATTGCTTGTGTGTATAAGGCCTATGTTATAGAGTATATAACTTCGATCATAGGGATCGATTTCTAGTCGCGTAGCTTCATAATAATTTTGCAAAGCTTCCGCATAATTTCCTTCGGATTGAGCCAACATCCGTTACGGTCGTTCATTCTATTCAAAAAATCTCCGTTCCAAAACCGTACATGAGGTTTTCATCTCATACGGCTCCTCCCTTCTGTACATAATAGTACTAAGCGAAATAATCTATAGAATCAAAATAGAATTAGTCCCGTCTCATTATGAACCGAAAGGGGCTGGTATTTTTCCAAGAAATCTCTAGCCAACCTTCCCACAAGAGGTTTTTCTTAACACCAATGAATTCTATTAATGCTAGAGGAAAACGATAGCTCCAATAATTTCTTTGTTCTCAACGCCTCCTATTTAGAGGAATTAGCTACTTCAACGATCTTTGATGGTTATAGGGGTATCCAAAGTACAAACCTGATGGTTGTTTGTTATCCCAACCATTCTTCCCAGCCCTGATACCGATCAGGAAAGGGGTAATTTCTAACAAAGTTTTTCTCTTGTTGATTCCTATTTCTAGGTGTAGTGCTTTTCTCCCCTATGCTGCCTACGGATACTAATAGAGTAGGATTGGCCTGTAATCCATACCATACCATATCCTGTAGGTGTAACCTTTCGCTCAATACTCAAATCTACAATTGAAGTATCTGAAGCCGCATCAATCGAGGATACACGACGGAAGGAATTGTTAGTTCGCCTCACCTTCCCGAAGCGTGGGTTTGTTTGCTTTACAAATTTGGTTCTCTCTATGCCAACCCCCCTCTCTTTTTCGTAAGACTGAGGTATAGGTAGGGCTAAAAAAAAGCAAAAAAAAGAGTCAAATCGCACCATCTCTATAATAAGTAAATGCCTTTTTTTCTCCTGAGGTTGTCGGAATTATTCGCAATAAAATATTGGCTACAATTGAGGAGGTCTTATCAATGAAATTTCCATTTCCACGGGATCTAGGCATAATTCCCAACCCATTCTATATAGAATTGTTTTCATTCCTTCACAAAATAACATAAAAACAAACACATTCGATTCTTATAATTATAAATAGATTGATCCATATGCTCTACTCTAAATCCATATGCTTTAAATGGATAAGAGAGATATGGATTTTCCGCTCAGCTCAAATTGTATCCTTTTCCTTCTGCTTGGACACGAAGAGATATGAAATATTTGACTAAGACTGGATTTCATTCCACTTTCCTATTTCTGAACAACAACTTATGTTATCAACTATTTCGTGTTTTCAAAGTTATTAATTGTCTCATACCCTATTTTTGATTTCGATAGTATGGTGTAGCGTATCTTATGCAAACGGAATTCTAAGGTTTCTTTATTTTATTATGCAATAAGAAGAATTCTTCCATTTTCTTTTTCTTTAGTTGCGGGAAAACCCAAATTAAAACTTTTATTTTATAGCGAGCGCAATTTCTAGTAAAAAATCCTGTATCCTTCCACTTAGATCAAAAGGAATTTTTCCAATAGAACTATGGAACCCCCGAGTGGTTGCGGTTGTACCTGTACTGCAGGAATAAGAAAACTCGCTATTCACTCAGTTTATTTTCCATAATAAGTTATGTAGGAGAGATGGCCGAGCGGTTCAAGGCGTAGCATTGGAACTGCTATGTAGACTTTTGTTTACCGAGGGTTCGAATCCCTCTCTTTCCGTTTTTCTTAATTCATCAACGTTAAGGATCACAATGTATCAAATCAAATAACAATTTTTTCCAGCAATAATATAATATCTTATATTATCTTATTTTGATTTAATAGAAATTAGAAATTCTCTATAGCAAATTACTGTGGTATGTAAAATACACATAGAGGAAAAAAGAAAAAAGGATCCTAATCCTAGGGTTAATCAATTTTAGCTAGTTGATGGGAAAATACAAATTAATGGTAATGGTCTTAGGGCGATTTAGTTCGGGGAAAGGGGAAGGGGAAGAAAATTCTATGAACCTTTCCTTTTTTCGTTAAGTTCAAGTCTGACGAGAGTAATATTCTACAACTAACAACTCATTTATTTTGAGACCGACCCACTTCCTATCTAGGATTTTATTTACTAGTCCTTTATATTCCAACGTGTCAATCGCCAAATGCTTTGGCAATTTCCCCGGGTCCGATGAAGCAATATAATTTTGAACCAGACCTTTTGATCTTTGGTTATCTTTCGTAGTAATAATATCTCGGGGTTTGCAACGAAAACTTGGTATATTGACTATACGACCATTAACTAAAATATGTCTATGGTTGACTAATTGGCGGGCCCCAGGAATGGTTGAAGCCATACCCAATCGAAAAAGGATATTATCCAAACGCATTTCAAGTAATTGTAGTAAAACCTGGCCTGTTGACCTTTTTGCTTTTCCAGCGATATGTACATATCTAAGTAATTGTCGTTCTGTCAGACCATAATGAAAACGCAATTTCTGTTTTTCTTGAAGACGAATACGATATTGCTCCTTTTTCCCAGAATTGAATTTTTTTTTAAGATTACTTCCGGATTTAGGTGTTTTTCTAGTGAGTCCTGGTAAAGCTCCCAGACGGCGTATTTTTTTTAAACGAGGTCCTCGATAACGGGACATGAAGACTCCTTTTTTTATTTTATTGAAATTTCATTTTACACAATTAATTTCATTGTATTTACATTACAGAATACATCGAAATTAAAACTGAATTAAACTACAGGATAAACAGAGTAAAATCAACTAAAGTACCCCAAAAAATGGAATTTCATCAAAATCTTTTTTTTTTGTATATATATTATTTATTTTATTGTTTTGTATCTAGCAAAATTGTAAGGTAAAAAACATAAAAGATCCTGGATTCTCCATTTAATTCGGAAAAAAAGAGATTCTTGTTCGTAGAACATCGATAGAGAAAAAAAAGCCGACTATCGGATTTGAACCGATGACCCTCGCATTACAAATGCGATGCTCTAACCTCTGAGCTAAGTGGGCTTACATAACGGAAATAGTGTAACAAATAGAAATAGGTATAGTATAGGAAATCCGTAAAATCTCAGATATTAGTTATTAATCTTAGCTATTAACTAGTTCTAAATTTGAAGTTATACTTATAAAAATAAAAAAATACTAAAACTTCTTAAAGATAAAGTTAGCTTGATATGCTTAACTATAGGATATTAAAAAATAAAATTATAGAATTTATTGGTATTTTCATTCGATCATTATAGACTTTATTATTTGTTAATAATTTGAGGATTAATATTTCACTAAGGGGAACATAGAGTCAGAGTAAATAAAATTGCTAATTCTGATTAGAAAAAAAGAATAAATATCAAGCGTTATAGTATAATTTTGAATACTATAAAAAAGTAAGACGGGAGGTGGGGGAGATAAAAACTTTTGGATATATTGATTCGGATTGAATTGCAAATACATCAAGGATAGAATCAATTCAATTCTGAATTGCAATAAGCAAGCGAGGTCTCTCAAATAGAGTCGAACTGAACTGCTAGACTACGTTGAGTGATGAACTCAATGATTCAAAAAAAAAACTAAGAGATGGATGAAATTACACAAGGAATCCTGGTCTCAAAGAAGAGGGAAATGGGGATATGGCGAAATCGGTAGACGCTACGGACTTGATTGTATTGAGCCTTGGTATGGAAACCTGCTAAGTGGTAACTTCCAAATTCAGAGAAACCCTGGAATTAAAAAAGGGCAATCCTGAGCCAAATCCGTGTTTTGAGAAAACAAGGGGTTCTCGAACTAGAATACAAAGGAAAAGGATAGGTGCAGAGACTCAATGGAAGCTGTTCTAACGAATCGAGTTAATTACGTTGTGTTGTTAGTGGAATTCCTTCTAGTTCTAAATTAGAGAAAGAGGGGTTTTATACCTTATACATTTAATAAACACGTATAGATACTGACATAGCAAACGATTAATCACAGAACTCATATTATATTCTAATTATAATATAGGTTCTTTATCTTTTTTAAAAATGAAATTAGAAATGATAATGATTATGAAATAAAAAACTCATATCATAATTTTTTTTTTTCATTATTGTGAATCCACTCCAATCGAATATTGAATAATCAAATTCTTCAATTAAAATTCAAAGTTTTCGAGATCTTTAAAAAAGTGGATTAATCGGACGAGGACAAAGAGAGAGTCCCATTCTACATGTCAATACTGACAACAATGAAATTTCTAGTAAAAGGAAAATCCGTCGACTTTATAAGTTGTGAGGGTTCAAGTCCCTCTATCCCCAAATCCTCTTTTATTCCCTAACTATACTATATTATTATTATTTATCCTCTTTTTTTTTTTCTTTTTATCAATGCACTTTTTTTTCTTTTTATCAATGCAATGGGTTTAAGATTCATTAGCTTTCTCATTCTACTCTTTCACAAAGGAATGCGAAGAGAACTCAATGGATCTTATCCTATTCATTGAATAGATTTCTTTTTTATTAGAGTATCGGCAAGAAATCTTGGTTATTCACTCTATTTTTAAGTTTTATTTAAGTAAACCATGCACAATGCATAGGACTACCCCCCCCATTTTCAAATTTAAAATTTGAAATACTTTAATTAATTTTTAGTCCTTTTAATTGACATAGATACAAATACTCTACTAGGATGATGCACAAGAAAAGGTCAGGATAGCTCAGTTGGTAGAGCAGAGGACTGAAAATCCTCGTGTCACCAGTTCAAATCTGGTTCCTGGCAGAGAAAAAAAAAAAAAAGATCCACCGAATAGGTATTGATCCAAATACCTCGAGATGGATTGTGATACATATTCATTAATAATATTTATTCATCTAAGTGGATAAATCTATAATATAAATATAGAGGCACTTCTTTTTCTTTTTAAAGAAGTTTTAAAATATATCTTTTCTTTATGATAAAGAAGGGGGTGAGATTCCCCTTTATTTTTTTGCGTTTCTTAATTTTGTATTCCGCTATTCCGACGAATATTTTTTTAGTCTTGCTTATCTTTATCTTATCTTATTTTCCTAGTTGTGCTAAGTAATGTGCGCGGTACAAAGTTCCTGGTAGAGAACTTCTTTGAGTCATCCTATTTTTCTGTTCATATGAAGGAAATTAATATGCGATTTTCAAAATAGGGGAATCCAAATGAAACCCTTTTTTTGCTCAGTCTATCTGGAATGCTTTTGTATAATTAGGAATTAATTATAAATAGGTATTCCGTTTCATCTAGGAAAAGAACCTAAAAATATTCCTTGACTTGAATAAAATCTGGAGTTGTGTTGTATAAGTGAGCATGAATTTCTTATCATTCAATGAGCATCTTGTATTTCATAAAAATTGGGGGTTATATAATCCTTACGTAAGGGCCAGCCTATCCAACTTTCAGGCATTAGGATACGTTTAAGGCGCGGATGATTATCATAAGAGATTCCCACCATATCATAAGATTCGCGTTCTTGAAAATCGGCACTTCTCCAAATCCAGAAGACAGACGGAATTCTAGGATTATCCTTTTGGGCAAAGACTTTTATGCAGACTTCTTCTGGATTATCTATACCATATTGTATTCTCGTAAGATGATACACGCTAGCTAAAGATCCACCGGGTGCTACATCATAAGCACATTGGGAGCGTAAATAATTGTAACCATATACATATAAAATGACAGCAATGGAATCCCAATCCCCTGCTTTTATTTGTAAAGTCTCTATTCCTCGGTGATCAAAGCCCAAAGATCTATGAACCACCTCATGTTTGACTAGCCAATTAGATAACCAACCCTGCTGCATTGTCTTCATCTCTCCCTCTTTGTATAAATATTTCACATTTCGGATGCAAGTTTGAAAGATTGCCCTGCTTTTTATTTTTCTACACAAAAGAGCCCCTCTCCTAATTCACTAATTTGTAGGAAGGTACTGAACTTTTGGATTTGAAAAAAGTTTCAGAAGATATATCTAATGTAGATGGTGATTGATAGAGCAATTCTTGCTCATAAGTTCCTGTATGAGTACTGCGCCTAACATAAAGCTTGTGACTGGTAGTAAAACATCTATTTTTATTTTGAGATAGAGTTTGATCCTCAACTATTTCTCGCGATATCTTCTTACGAAGTTTTGTTAGGGCATCTATAACTGCCTCCGGTTTAGGTGGGCAGCCCGGCAAGTAGACATCCACAGGAATTAACTTATCAACTCCCCGAACAGTACTATAGGAATCCGTACTGAACATTCCCCCTGTAATAGTACAGGCTCCCATAGCAATGACGTATTTTGGTTCAGGCATTTGCTCGTATAATCTCACTAAAGAGGGAGCCATTTTCATTGTTACCGTACCGGCTGTTAAAATTAGGTCTGCTTGCCTAGGACTTGATCTTGGTACCAATCCATAACGATCAAAGTCGAATCGTGAGCCTATTAATGAAGCAAATTCAATGAAACAACAACTGGTACCGTATAGAAGGGGCCATAAACTGGAGAGTCTTGACCAATTCGAAAGATCATTTGGTGTAGTTGAAATAACAGAATTGGAACTTGTTTGGTCAAGTAAGGGAAACTCAATCAAATTCATAACTGTCTCAATAGAATCTTTTCCTTCTTTTTTTTTGTCTAAATATTCAGTTAAGACCATTCCAAGGCTCCTTTTCGCCATGCATAAACTAAACCAACAACTAAGATAAGCACGAAAATCAAAGCTTCGATAAAAACGGATACACCCAATACGTCGAAACTCATTGCCCAAGGGTATAGAAAGACGGTTTCCACATCAAAAACAACAAAAACGAGCGCAAACATATAATAGCGTATTCGGAATTGTACCCAAGCCCCTCCCATGGGTTCTATACCCGATTCATAACTAGAAAGCTTCTCTGGTCCTTCACTAACCGGGGCTAAAAGTCCTGAAATCGAAAATGCCAAAATAGGAATAAGGCTTGCTATTATTAGAAATGTCCAAAAAATATCATATTCGTGAAGCAGAAACATAATGTACTCCCATTAATGTGGAATAGGCGGAACTTAAATTAGTCAATTCAATTCAGCATTGTCAATTTATCCAGAACTTCTCTCTTTTCCTCGGTGAAACAAGAATCTTTTTTGTTCAAACAAAAGCGCTTAGTTTAAGTTTAGCCTTTGTTTCCTCTGTGCTGCATCTTCTTTAAAGATTCATCCAATGGAATCCCAACTCCCTTTCTTTTGGATTTCCATTCTATTTAGATATGGTGTATGTAGATCTAATTCTTATATAAAGAAAACTTTCTCGTTTCACTTTGTCTCGCTTTCTCTAGAATCTCTAGAAAAAAGAATAGCTCTATCCTTTATTTAATATTTAATAATAAAATAATAAGAGACTATTAAATAAAAATGAGAATACTACTAAATTAGAACCTAATTAAGATAGTAGGACTAATCTATGCAGTATAATTAATGAGAAGTAATACTATAAAATAAAAATAAAGAACTCTATTTCAGAACTATGAGACAGAATATTCTGTTTTCTTATTTACTCTTTACTTTATTTTTTCTATTTAAAGTTGATCAATTTACATAATGTATCTATAAACAAAGTAATAAATATACTTAAAACAAAGTAGGAATTCGCAAAATGGATAAAATCATTGCAGTTATTATAGGGAAGTCTAGAGATATCCTATTTGAAGGAGGACGGGATTCAAATCAGGGAAAGGATCCTTTCTTCTATTGATTTGATAGAAATTCGTTTTTCTTTTCCTGTCTGTATGATTTTGATTTTCGATGAATGAGCCTTTGGTAATGCTTTTATCTCTATTCTATGTCGCAGGCGCCTATCCAGTCTATAAACAAATACTAATGAGAAAATGAAAACTATACTAAACTAAAGAAAACATAGGATAGAGATCCTAAAATCTAAAAAAGGGCATATTAGGGCTATACGGATTCGAACCGTAGACCTTCTCGGTAAAACAGATCAAACGGATTATTATCGAAATGATTTGAACTGTTTCAAAGACCCAACATGCATTTTTTTGCATTGGGCTCTTTCATAAACTGATTTAAAGATCAGTTAGTCCACCATAGTTTTTCTTTACGGAAAGATAATGAGATGGCTCCCTGTGCTCTGATTGATTTTTTGTATTATGATCTATCTAGGAGCAATACCAAAGTGTTTCAAAGGAGGATTACCTTGACTTAGGTCTGCCTCCGGTCTAAATTAAATCAACCTAAGTGAAATGGAGTCTCTATCGTTCCACTGCAAGAGTTAACTATGAGACTTCATACACCTTAAAGTTCATAGAACGAAAAGAAGTTTTTTGGAGGCCCTTATCCTCATTACGCCTAGCATTTAGTGGGCTGGATATTTACCTTATCAACTAGCAAATCCATAAGGGTTCTATTTGATTAGGCACCTGAATTGGCACCTGAATCGGACTGAACCGACTGTTTGTCAGGCTACTGTTCTCCTATTCTCTCGAATCTATGAAGTAAGACATTGATTTTGCAATAAGATCGATTATGTTCATTGCATAATAAGCTCCCTTTGAAAAGCATTGGCGCACGTGTAAACGAGTTGCTCTACCGAACTGAGCTATAGCCCTTATCAGAGAATATCTTAACATATAGATAATTTCATGTCAAGATGAATATTTTCTAATGCCAGAGGATACCCTTTGATCTGTATCTGTTTAGTATTTAGTTTAGTATTTAGTATATAACAGACCAATAACAGAGCGGTATTGCTTAGAAAAGGGATTCAATATATAATCGATCGAAGTAATGGGTCTTCCTTTGTGGTGATAAATTGCCTACTTAACTCAGTGGTTAGAGTATTGCTTTCATACGGCGGGAGTCATTGGTTCAAATCCAATAGTAGGTAAGTAGGTAGAAAAATTACTAGATAGCATTGGACTTACTTCGCTTCGCTATCTAATAACTTTTTCTACCCCTCTTCCCTTTTTCTTTGTATCAACTATAAACCACTGGATTGTCTTCAATTGGATGGGGGAATCCAATTGACAGCCTCGATTCGTATCCTAGCTCGTCTGAGAGCGAGCTTCGCTTCAACCAAATCTTTCGTACCCTCAGCTTTACTCAAGTTAGCTTCGGCTATTTCAAGTGCCTTTGAGCTTCTTCCGGATCAATATCACTACCCAGTTCCGCATCATTTCCTAAAATGATGATCTCATTATAACTATTCTCGCAAAACCGCTCCACAGAATCGCTGTTAACCATTGGTCGTTGAGGAGGCGTATTCCTCAAAGGACCCATATCTACTGCTGTGTTAATGGGGGCGTGGTTTGGTAATACGCCAATTTGGCCACTATTAGTGGATAAAAATGATTTCCTTTCACTTCACAATCCAAATAATTCGCTTAGGAGTCAGTACATAAAGATTTAATTTCATTTCTTCGATTTGTTCTCCTCTTCTAAGGTTATAGCTTTCGTGCTAGCTTCATCGATGTTACCCACCAAATAAAAGCCTGTTCAGGTAGGCCGTCTAATTCTCCGGAAAGGATTAGTTGAAATCCCCTAATAGTTTCCGCAAGAGCAACATACTTTCCTGGAGAACCAGTAAAAACTTCTGCCACAAAGAACGGTTGTGATAAGAAACGCTCAATTTTTCTTGCTCTTGCTACAGTTAAACGATCCTCTTCGATAATTCATCCAAGCCAAGAATTGCGATAATGTCCTGAAGTTCTTTGTAACGTTGTAAAGTTTCCTTAACTCTTTGCGCAGTTTCATAATGTTCGTTGCCAACGATCCGAGGCTGTAACATAGTCGAGGTTGAATCTAAAGGATCTACTGCTGGATAAATACCCTGGAAGCTAATCCTCTGGAAAGTACGGTAGTAGCATCCAAATGTGCAAATGTTGTGGCAGGGGCAGGGTCGGTCAAATCGTCTGCAGGTACATAAACTGCTTGAATCGAAGTTATAGATCCCTTTTTAGTAGAAGCAATTCTTTCTTGCAAAGAACCCATTTCTGTACTAAGAGTAGGTTGATAACCCACTGCGGAGGCATTCTCCCTAATAAAGCGGATACCTCTGATCCTGCTTGAACAAAACGAAAGATATTATCGATAAATAAAAGCACGTCTTGCTTATAACATCTCGGAAATATTCCGCCATAGTAGGGCAGTTAAACCAACTCTCATACGAGCTCCCGGTGGTTCATTCATTTGGCATAGACTAGAGCTACCTTTGATTCCTCAATATTTTTTTCATTAATTACTCCGGATTCCTTCATTTCCATATAAAGATCATTTCCTTCACGAGTCCGTTCCCCTACTCCACCGAATACGGATTACGCCCCCATGAGCTTTAGCAATGTTATTGATTTAATTCCATGATCAGTACTGTTTTACCTACTCCAGCCCCCCCAAATAGTCCTATTTTTCCTCCACGTCGATAAGGAGCTAAAAGATCGACGACCTTAATACCTGTTTCAAAGATGGATAATTTCGTATCTAACTCGATAAAGGCAGGCGCAGATCTATCAGGCGCAGATCTATGAATAGGGAACGTTGCACTACTATCTACAGGACCCAAATTGTCAACAGGCTCCCCAAGAACGTTGAAAATTCGTCCGAGAGTAGCTCCACCGACCGGAACACTGAGAGGAGCTCCCGTGTCAATCACTTCCATTCCTCTCATCAACCCGTCCGTAGCACTCATAGCTACAGCTCTAACTCGATTATTTCCTAATAATTGTTGTACCTCACAAGTCACATTAATTTGCTTATCGGCAGTGTCTCTACTCTGGACTACCAAAGCGTTATAAATATAAGGTAACTTGCCTGGGGGAAAAGTGACATCCAGCACGGGTCCAATAATTTGATCGATACGACCTGTACTTTTTTCTTCAATTGTGGAAACCCCGGGAGGAGAAGTAGTAGGATTGGTTCTCATAATTATCACATAATTAAAAAAAAGGAATTTGTCGAAATTTTTCTTTTTTTATTGTTGAATAATGCCAAATCAAATCAAAAAAAATCCAAAAGTAAAAAGGAAATGAATTAGTTAATTCAATAAGAGAGAAAAGGGGACCAGGACTTGATTTCGTTGCCCAAGCGAATCCCATTCAATCGTTTACTCATGGAATGAGTCCATTGGAAAGTTCAATCAATCTTTTTTTTCATATACATTTTGCCTTTTGTGGAGGATCTGTGCCTACTCTACTTTCCTATCTAGGACTTCGATATACAAAATATATACTACTGTGAAGCATAGATTGCTGTCAACAAAGAATTTTATTAGTATTTAGTTAGGTATTTGCATTCAAAATAAGAAAAGAGAACTATTAAGAACTTGTAAAATAAGGATTAGGAATTAATTTGGGTTGCGCTATATCTATCAAAGAGTATACAATAATTATGGATTTGGTAAATCAAATCCATGGTTTAATAACGAACCGTGTTAACTTACCATAACAACAACTCAATTCCTATCGAATTCCTATATTGGAATTCCTATAGGATAGAACATACACAGGGTGTACGCATTATATATGAATGAAACATATTCATTAACCTAAGCATGCCCTCAATTTTCTTTAATGAGTTGATATTATATTAATTGAATATCCTTTTTGTTTTACGAGATTTTTGCTAAAGTTTCATTTACGCCTAATTAACATCGAGTAGACCCTGTTATTGTGAGAATTCTTAATTCAAGAGTTATAGGGAGGGACTTATGTCACCACAAACAGAAACTAAAGCAGGTGTTGGATTTCAAGCTGGTGTTAAAGATTATAAATTGACTTACTACACCCCAGAGTATGAAACTAAGGATACTGATATCTTGGCAGCATTCCGAGTAAGTCCTCAGCCTGGGGTTCCGCCCGAAGAAGCAGGGGCTGCAGTAGCTGCCGAATCTTCTACTGGTACATGGACAACTGTTTGGACTGATGGACTTACCAGTCTTGATCGTTACAAAGGACGATGCTATCACATCGAGCCTGTTGCTGGGGAAGACAACCAATGGATCTGTTATGTAGCTTATCCATTAGACCTATTTGAAGAGGGTTCCGTTACTAACATGTTTACTTCCATTGTAGGTAACGTATTTGGTTTCAAAGCCCTACGTGCTCTACGTTTGGAGGATCTACGAATTCCCCCTACTTATTCAAAAACTTTCCAAGGCCCGCCTCATGGTATCCAAGTTGAAAGAGATAAGTTGAACAAGTACGGTCGTCCTTTATTGGGATGTACTATTAAACCAAAATTGGGATTATCCGCAAAAAATTATGGTAGAGCGTGTTATGAGTGTCTACGTGGTGGACTTGATTTTACCAAAGATGATGAAAACGTAAACTCACAACCATTTATGCGCTGGAGAGACCGTTTTGTCTTTTGTGCCGAAGCTATTTATAAATCACAGGCCGAAACCGGTGAAATCAAGGGGCATTACTTGAATGCGACTGCGGGTACATGTGAAGAAATGATTAAGAGAGCTGTATTTGCAAGAGAATTAGGGGTTCCTATTGTAATGCATGACTACTTAACTGGGGGATTCACCGCAAATACTACTTTGGCTCATTATTGCCGCGACAATGGCCTACTTCTTCACATTCACCGTGCAATGCATGCAGTTATTGATAGACAGAAAAATCATGGTATGCATTTCCGTGTATTAGCTAAAGCATTGCGTATGTCTGGGGGAGATCATATCCACTCCGGTACAGTAGTAGGTAAGTTAGAAGGGGAACGCGAAATGACTTTAGGTTTTGTTGATTTATTGCGCGATGATTTTATTGAAAAAGATCGTGCTCGCGGTATCTTTTTCACTCAGGACTGGGTATCCATGCCAGGTGTTATACCGGTAGCTTCAGGTGGTATTCATGTTTGGCATATGCCAGCTCTGACCGAAATCTTTGGGGACGATTCTGTATTACAATTTGGTGGAGGAACTTTAGGACATCCTTGGGGAAATGCACCTGGTGCAGCAGCTAATCGAGTGGCTTTAGAAGCCTGTGTACAAGCTCGTAACGAAGGGCGCGATCTTGCTCGCGAAGGTAATGAAATTATCCGAGCAGCTTGCAAATGGAGTCCTGAACTAGCCGCAGCTTGTGAAGTATGGAAGGCGATCAAATTCGAGTTCGAGCCGGTAGATACTATTGATTAACTAGATAAAACTAAAGATAAAGAAGGTATAAATAAAAAAGAAACGAAATAAAAAGAGAAAAAAATCAGTTATGAAATGCAGTAATTCTTCTTTATTCTTCTAATTGATTGCAATTAAACTCGGCTCAATCTTTTTTAGAAAAAAAAGATTGAGCCGAATAAAAATAGATCATGATATGATCATGAGACTTGACAAATTGAGATTCGTCTATTCTATATATCTAGAATATATATATTAAGGTATAATACAATAAAGAAATACAAATAAAATAATAAAATAATAAAATATAGTATTATCATATGATAATGATAATGGAATCAAATACGCAGTATTTACAGAAAAAAGTCTTCGTTTATTGGGAAAGAATCAATATACTTTTAATGTCGAATCGGGATTCACTAAGACAGAAATAAAGCATTGGGTCGAACTCTTCTTTGGTGTTAAGGTGGTAGCTGTGAATAGCCATCGACTACCTGGAAAAGGTAGAAGAATAGGACCTATTCTGGGCCATACAATGCATTACAGACGTATGATCATTACCCTTCAACCGGGTTATTCTATTCCACTTCTAGATAGAGAAAAAAACTAAAGGAGAATGAATGAAAAAAGACATAGTTTGGAAGTTAGACCTTTTTATAGGACTCTCTTTCAATTTCAAAAAAGAGGACGTTTGAAACTTTTAACAGGCGTAATCGTGAGTCAACAAGTGACTCGAACTGTGTGTAAAAAAAGAAGCATTTTTTTTTTTTCAAAATGCTAGAACTAGATAAGGAAGTTTTCTATAACCTTGAGAAAAAGGATAAAAAGGTAGTTTTTTTTTAGTTTATGACTCCGATCAAGAGCGAGAAATCCTTGATTTGGGATTGGACATAGAACCTGGACCCATCGTAGAGACGTTTAGTTCAAAAGAAAGGATCGTATCCTGATGGTAAGAATTATACTTTCGTGGAAATACAGCGCTATAGACTTCAATGCGGTAGAGTAGACGTTTTGTTTCTAATTTTTCTGGACCAAACCTCCGCTCCGACCCAACGATACAATGAATTTTTTCTGTTCATATTCATAAATAAAAAAGATTCGGAATCGCAATGCTACTATATGCGTCCAGAGGAGTATTTGGAATAATATTCTTCTATAATCCATTATTGCGGGGGGTCTTACTAACAGGGCTTCGCTGCACGGGACAGGTCTTCGTCGAAAAGCTAACTCCACCCGGCATTTTCATACCCTTTCTTTGGGTGGTATATCGCCTTTTAAAGTCTAAGAGGGTAGTAGGGGATCTATAGTAGGTAAGATAATTTGCCCTTTGATTTTGATTGAATATACTATTTTTCCGCCTTTACCACGCATTATTGTATGCGCTTCTAGAGAAGTATGTATGCAGGAAGTAAATTCTAACCGCTTTCTTTTGAATCCAATTTCAAATTAGATTAGAAAGATAGAAAGGCCATGAGGATGGGAAAATCAAAATAAAATCTTTTTAATTAGTTCTCCTTTTTTGGAATTTTCTTATTATCCTTTCATTTTTTTTACAGAATATTTTTCAAACTAAAAATAAAAAATACAATACAATAGTCAATATTCCTTATAATAGATATACTTAATTATATCATAAGAATCTTAAGATATTTTTCGACTAGATAGAAATAGTAAATTTGAATTGAGACACCTATTCCATGACGGATTTAAACTTACCTTCTATTTTCGTGCCTTTAGTAGGCTTAGTATTTCCGGCAATTGCAATGACTTCTTTATTTCTTTATGTGCAAAAAAATAAGATTGTCTAGTATTTTTTAGTGTAAGTAATATAATATGGTAGGGTATGTGGCTTTTTCTACACACACTTTCTACACACAAATGAAAAACGGTTATGGATGCGGATATAGGCTACGAGCATAAATGCATGAATATGCAGAGCCAGGTATAGCGAGTTTTATTTTATTTATTTTAATTGAATCAACGAATATTTTTTGAATAGAAAGTCAATGTATCTAACCTATTATTTCACAGGAGTACTAGTTGCTGAAGGCGATTTCAGAATCAAAAAAAGTAAAGTCAAAATTATTTAGCTTATTCTCTCAATTTCAATCGACCGCTGCTGGATTTAGTATATCTAATATGAATTGGCGATCAGAACACATATGGGTAGAACTTCTAAAAGGTTCTCGAAAAAGGGGTAATTTTTTCTGGGCCTGTATTCTTTTTCTAGGTTCACTAGGATTCTTATCGGTTGGGATTTCCAGTTATCTTGGTAAGAATATTATATCTATACTTCCATCTCAAGAAATTCTTTTTTTTCCGCAGGGGGTCGTGATGTCTTTCTACGGAATCGCAGGCCTATTCATTAGCTCCTACTTGTGGTGTACTATTTTGTGGAATGTAGGTAGTGGTTATGACCGATTCGATAGAAAAGAGGGAATAGTGTGCATTTTTCGTTGGGGATTCCCTGGAATAAAACGTCGCGTCTTCCTTCGATTCCTTATGCGGGATATCCAATCAATTAGAATTCAGGTTAAAGAGGGTCTTTATCCTCGTCGTATTCTTTATATGGAAATCCGGGGCCAGGGGATCATTCCCTTGACTCGTACTGATGATAAATTTTTTACTCCACGAGAAATTGAACAAAAAGCTGCCGAATTGGCCTATTTCTTGCGCGTACCAATTGAAGTATTTTGAGGTATCTTTTTTGAACTGAGTTGAATGAAGAAAAGAAGAATTGGAAGAAGAAAAGTTTTCTCAACACAGGGAGGAAGTCCCTTCTAAATTGGATTTGTTATTGTAAGGGGATTTTTAAGTATTTATCTAAAGGAAGGAACAAACGAGGATAAGAGAAATTTGCTTTTAATTTTTTTTTATCCAAGTTAGATATATCGCATACTATTCTTCCTTTTTCATCCGAAAGGGCTTTTTTTTTATTCTATTTCACTATTTCATTCCATCTAGATCTAAGAAAGAACCCAATGCACTGAAATTCCACTAATAACTAATATACAAAAAAGAAGAATAGATACAGGGTATCAAACCTATAGAGTTTTTGCTTCAAAGAAATAGAAATATCATGAAATAGAAATATCATCATATAGAGTCAGGGAATGGAATAGAGTCAGCGAATGAAGCATATTCATTAACAACTCCATTTACAGATCAAAAATGAAAAAAAAGAAAGCATTGCCTTCTTTACTATATCTTGTATTTATCGTACTTTTGCCTTGGGGGGTCTCTTCCTCATTTAACAAATGTCTGGAACTTTGGATTAAGAATTGGTGGAATACCAGGCAATCCGAAACTCTCTTAACTGATATTCAAGAGAAAAGGATTCTAGAAAGATTCATAGAATTAGAAGAACTTTCTCTCTTGGACGAGATGATAAAAGGGAAACTAAAGACACATGTACAAAAACCTCCTACAGGAATACACAAGGAAATAATACAATGGGTCAAAATAAATAATGAGGATCATCTCCATACCATTTTGCATTTCTCGACAAATATAATCTGTTTGGCTATTCTAAGTGGTTCTTTTTTTCTGGGTAAAGAGGAACTTGTCATTTTGAATTCTTGGGTTCAGGAATTCTTCTATAATTTAAATGACTCAATAAAAGCTTTTTTTATTCTTTTAGTTACTGATTTTTTTGTTGGATTTCACTCCACCCGTGGTTGGGAACTAGTAATTCGTTGGGTCTACAACGATTTTGGATGGGCTCCTAACGAGCTTATTTTCACTATTTTTGTTTGTAGTTTTCCAGTAATTCTAGATACATGTTTGAAATTTTGGGTCTTTTTTTGTTTAAATCGTCTATCTCCTTCGCTTGTAGTCATTTATCATTCAATTAGTGAAGCATAAATTCATTTGATCTCCCGATATTAATATTAATCAAATTAGCAAGCATCTTTTTTTAGAAAGAAAGCCCTTTTCCATTTTAGCAAAATTCTTTCTATTTATACCTACTTTAAGGTATTCATCATTGCAGTACAACTGTTGCAGTAGAATGACAACAGATTCGTGTATAGGGAACTAGATTAGCTTAGCTACCTATCTAATTTATTGTAGAAATTCTGGGATCTGCGATTGGACATGGAAAATAGAAATACTTTTTCTTGGGTAAAGGAACAGATAACTCGATCGATTTCTGTATCGATCATGATATACGTAATAACTCGGACATCTATTTCAAATGCATATCCCATTTTTGCGCAGCAGGGTTATGAAAACCCACGAGAAGCAACTGGACGAATTGTATGTGCCAATTGCCATTTAGCTAGCAAGCCCGTCGATATTGAAGTTCCCCAAGCTGTGCTTCCCGATACTGTATTTGAAGCAGTTCTTCGAATTCCTTATGATATGCAATTGAAACAAGTTCTTGCTAATGGAAAAAAGGGAGGGTTGAATGTAGGTGCTGTTCTTATTTTGCCCGAGGGATTCGAATTAGCGCCGCCCGATCGTATTTCCCCTGAGTTAAAAGAAAAGATAGGAAATCTTGCTTTTCAGAGTTATCGTCCCGATAAAAAAAACATTCTTGTGATAGGCCCTGTTCCCGGTAAGAAATATAGTGAAATTGTCTTTCCCATTCTTTCCCCTGATCCTGCTACGAAGAAAGATGCTCATTTCTTAAAATATCCCATATATGTAGGGGGAAACCGAGGAAGAGGACAGATCTATCCTGATGGTAGCAAGAGTAACAATACAGTCTATAATGCTACGTCAACAGGTATAGTAAGAAAAATACTACGTAAAGAAAAGGGGGGGTATGAAATATCCATAGTTGATGCATCAGATGGACGCCAAGTGATTGATATTATACCTCCCGGACCAGAACTTCTTGTTTCAGAGGGGGAATCCATCAAGCTTGATCAACCATTAACAAGCAATCCTAATGTGGGAGGTTTTGGTCAGGGGGACGCAGAAATCGTGCTTCAGGATCCATTACGTGTCCAAGGCCTTTTGTTCTTCTTCGCATCCGTTATTTTGGCACAAGTTTTTTTGGTTCTCAAAAAGAAACAGTTTGAAAAGGTTCAATTGTACGAAATGAATTTCTAGGTCCCGGGATTTCTTACCATCAAGTTGGTAAAAAGCCTCGATTTATTGGCAATTGCTAGAATTATCTATGATCTATTTTGGAAATCCTTTTTTTGTTTAGACTGCTTTTTGTTTATGAGATGTCTGGAATTCCTTATTTATATCCCATGCAAAAGAAGAGAATCCAAGGCAAAGGCGAGAACAATCAAATTAAAATTTCTTCTTTTTCGGAGGGATTGCAGGTCTTCTTAATCGTCTATTCGGCACAAGAAAAAGCCTTTTTCTTGTGCCGATTCTTCTTGTATCAAAATAAGAATCCTTTTTCTTCCTAATTCGTCAAAGATTACTATTTCTTCTTTATTCGGGTCTGTCTCTTGGACCTCTTTTTCTTTTGCTTAGGTTTAGCCGAGGTAGTGGACAAACAGAGGGGAAGAAAATATGGCGGGGGAAAAATTTCTTGTGATTGTGAGCAAATTGCTTGGCTTGTTTAATTAAGTTCAACTTCAAATTTACAGAAATTTTGCAAAAAAAAAGTAAACTCTTCCATTGAAGGTTTTTTTATTTTTAGGCTAGTTGAATAGTTTTGATTAAGGTTTTATTAGTTTATTACTCGAAACTAAATCAAGGATTTTCAGGATACTTCCTTCGTGGAATAAGATATTGGATCCTCGAGTGATCTCTTTTTCTTGTTGCTTCATAAGAGTGAATCGAATAGATTCAATTCGCGTTATAAGAGTAAAATAAAAATTCCGCGGGTCCTTTCCGCTCTAATCAGATAAAGGGGGGTAAGGACCCGCTAAGCTCCTACTTTTTCATGTTTACAATCTGGTCCCTCCGATTACTATAGAGATGAACCCAATCCAGAATATGAACCATAAAAGAAAACACCTACTAAACCAATCACAGCAATACCAGCTACAGTACCTATCAGCCAAAGAGGAATTCTTCCAGTAGTATCGGCCATTTCCCCTACTTTCCTCCACATTTTATCAATTGGTCATGCTAGAGACAAAAACAGTCATGGGTAGTTATAAGGATGGTATCCTTCCAAATGGGATAAGAGAATTCTTATTAGTCTCTTTCTTTCTCTCAATTGAAGAAGTAATTGGAAAATAAAACAGCAAGTACAAAAATGAGTAATAAACCCCAGTATAGACTGGTACGATTCAATTCAACATTTTGTTCATTCGGGTTTGATTGTGTCATAGTTCTATAGTTGGAATTTGTTTTATCGTTGGATGAACTGCATTGCTGATATTGATCCCAAGAAAAAAACAGTAGGTACAGCTAGTCCGTGAATAGCCAGCCATCGCACTGTAAAAATAGGATAGGTTCGATCTATGGTCATTGAGGGCCTCCTAAAAGGATCTACTAAATTCATCGAGTTGTTCTAAAGAATCAAAACGGTCGGTTATTAACGGAATTCCTTGTCGGCTTTCCGTGAAATACTCGTTTGGCCTAGGACTTCCAAACACGTCATAAGCTAAACCCGTACTGACAAATAACCAACCCGCAATGAATAGGGAAGGTATAGTAATGCTATGAATAACCCAGTATCGAATACTGGTAATAATATCAGCAAAAGAACGTTCTCCCGTGCTTCCAGACATGCTGAACTCCCAAAATTTTTGTACATTCAAAAAAGGAATTGATTCCGTAAAAGATGGGATCGACCAGTAAATAGAAAATTACTGATATTTCATCCTTGTGAGATTGTCAATTTTGTACCAAAGGTGTATTTTGAGTATACCGAATTAGTATAGCTATCCTTCCTATGGCACAGCAATCTGGTTTTGCCTGGTTCCGAAACATAATTACTTTTTTATTTTTTTTTTGTCTATAGGTAAGCTATATGTTATTCAAGGCATCAATAGAAAACCCCATTTTTGTAGGTTCTACTTACTTTTCATTGGCTTCGGAATAATAGAGTAATTCGGAATAGCAGCCAAAATCTTGGGAAAATCTAAGTTAATGATCAATAGGTTTGGATAAATAATTTAGGAAGGATATTCTCATACTGACACAATACAAGGACAAGTATATGTGAAATCTATCCTTTCATAATTCGTAATTCATCCTTGTATTGTTTGTTGGATTAGGTCTAACTTTCTTGACCAAACTGCGAGCGCGGAACTTTACGAGATGAAATAGGGAAAGACAGAGAGATAGAATAGAACTTAAAAGGATAATTGAAGTGACTCGTCTTCGAATCTACTTTGGTTGGAGTTCGAAAAAGGAATAAAAATAAAGTAAATTCAAGGAAGAGCTTTCTTTTTTTTTTTTTTTTAACAGCCCCTTGGCAGGTCGTGGAATGCTTTTGTTCTCCTCTTATTCCATATGGAATACAATCAGTTAAAATAAGAAGGAATAGGGGAATATTCGATCGTTCACTCCAAAAAGAGGGTCCTATTGAAAAAGAAATTATCCAAAATAGAAAGAAGTTTTTTTTTTCAAATTCAATTGTTTATTTATCTCTTATTCAAAAATTTCCCTGAAAATTGAATTTCTTTTTTTCATTCAATGGGGTTAGATGATCTAGTTCTTAATATTATTACTTTACTCAATTGACAAATTCCACAACAAATCTCTTGATTCGGAATTAGGGACTCATGTATCATCTGATGAATCCACTTTCTTTTACACTTCTGTATCTTACTCTATCTTGTTTTTTAGTATTATCTAAAATAACTGATGAATTATGAATTTTCCATAACTTAGGTAAATGCTTTACCAACATATGTAGTGTAGTAAAAAAAAATAAATGGAATTTAACTCTTTCATGCTTACTTTAACTAGTTATTTTGGTTTTCTACTGGCTGCTTTAACTATAACCCCAGCTCTATTTATTGGCTTGAACAAGATACGCCTTATTTGAATTGACTGAATAATTATAATTCAGAAAAGAAAAATCTTTCTTTGGGATTCCTGGCATTCTACGACTCTTTTCCAGACTAATTAGGAATTCTTTTCTTGGTCATTGAGATTCGTGGATAATTTAGAGTACTATTTAGGGATAGATCGTACCTCTTTTTTTATCCCCTCGAACAAATCGAAATGATTGAAGTTTTTCTATTTGGAATCGTCTTAGGCCTAATTCCTATTACTTTAGCGGGATTATTCGTGACTGCGTATTTGCAATACAGGCGTGGGGATCAGTTGGATCTTTGATTGAGTCATTTTTTTTTTTTGATTGACCTCCTCCAGACCAGAGAGGAGGTCAAATTGAAATTGGAGTTACAATTCAATTTTGTTAAGTTATTTTACTCTGCTTCGACATAAAATAGATGGAATCACGCTCTGTAGGATTTGAACCTACGACATCGGGTTTTGGAGACCCGCGTTCTACCGAACTGAACTAAGAGCGCTTTCATTCATTCAAAAAGAAAATCTTTTTCTATTCCTAATGTATCTCACGTACGTATAGTCTCCACAAATTCAAGTTATACCCACTTTACTTTAATTGATCTCGTCGCTACTGCCTATAAAGAAGAAAGAAGTAATAGGTAGGGATGACAGGATTTGAACCTGTGACATTTTGTACCCAAAACAAACGCGCTACCAAGCTGCGCTACATCCCTTTTCCAAATTAAATTGTTGTACAATGCCATTGTACACAATTCCTGTCTTCTTTTCCACATCATAATTTTCTTCTTCTTTCTTTCTCTATCTATATATAGAACCCTCGTGTCATTTCTTCTTTTTGGTCTCATATAATTAAGGAATTATATACATATAAAATCCAATATAATTTCGCCTATAAAAGAAGGATTACTTTTCCTTGGTAATATATAGGAAGAAGGGGTCATCTTTTTCTTTTTTAGGGATAGGAAAATTTCGTCGATATGGTTCATTTTATATATAGCATAACAATCTTGGGCAAGAGTTTATGATCATATATGTATTCCAACAAGGAAGGAGGATTTTCAATGCGGGATATAAAAACATATCTCTCTGTAGCACCCGTGCTAAGTACTCTATGGTTTGGTGCTTTAGCAGGTTTATTGATAGAAATTAATCGTTTATTCCCAGATGCTTTGTCATTCCCTTTTTTTTAATTCTAGTTATTGCTATGGGAGGGATAGATTTCTTCGTGATATGACAAAATTTGATCCTTTTCAATCTTTTTTTAGTATCGGAAGGAAAAAGAAAGAAAAGATGGATTGGGTTGAACCTCAGAGTCATTAAAAATTTGGTAAACCCCATTTTTGAAAATAGAAATTCAATTTAAAGGGGTACCCAAGCTAAATAAGGCCTCAGAAATCAGAGCATAGAAAAGGCGGGGCTGGCTAATTAAATGAAAGGATTTCGAACCAAAATCTTTGCTAATTCGACAAGGATTGTATTCTTTAATTATTTCTCTATTTTTTATTACTTAATTAAAGAATAAAAAAAAATTATTCTAATGAATTTTATTCTTCTTCTTCGGATTCAAAATAGAAGAATAAAAGAATAAGTAGAAGAATTAAGTTAAGTCAATCCAAAAAGAAAAGGAGGTTCATGGCCAAGGGAAAAGATGTTAGAATCAGAGTTATTTTGGAATGCATCAGTTGTGTTCGAAAAGGTGCCAATGAGGAATCGACGGGGATTTCTAGATATAGTACTCAAAAGAATCGCCACAATACACCCGGACAATTAGAATTCAAAAAATTTTGTCGTTATTGTCGCAAGCATACGACTCATCACGAAATAAAGAAATAGGAACATCGTGTGTTTGATCTTTCCAAACAACAGAAAGAGTAAGAACTTCATATTTAATATATAAAGAAAACATAGTATAGAATACAAAATACAAATCAACTCATCTGATTTCCGGTAGATATTATTTCATATGTATAGAGGGTATTCATATACTATAATATGAATCAAATAAGATATGGATCAAAGAAAAACTACTTCTTCTGGATCCTAAATTAATAAAATAAAGAAGTGAATTTTCAAATTTTCAAATTTTAAATAAGGAATAAATCATGTATACATCTAAACAACCTTTTCTTAAATCTAAGCAACCCTTTAGTAAATCCAAGCAAACTTTTAATAAATCCAAGCAACCCTTTCGTAAATCCAAGCAAACTTTTCGTAAATTCAAGCAACCTTTTCGTAAATCTAAACAACCTTTTCGTAGGCGTCCCCGGATTGGCCCGGGAGATCGAATTGATTATAGAAACATGAGTTTAATTAATAGATTTATTAGTGAACAAGGAAAAATATTATCGAGACGAATAAATAGATTAACCTTGAAACAACAACGATTAATTACTCTTGCTATAAAACAGGCTCGTATTTTATCTTTCTTACCGTTTCGTAACTATGAGAACGAAAAGCAATTTCAAGCCCAGTCAATTTCAATAATTACAGGTTCTAGACCCAGAAAAAATAGACATATTCCTCAATTAACGCAAAAGTACAATTCCAATCGAAACTTAAGAAACAACAACCAAAATTTAAGAAACAACAACCGGAACTTAAGTTCCGATTGTTGATGTTTTATTCGAATTCGAAAGGGCCAGACCTATATATATTATAAAGAAAGTAATCCAGCTCGTTGATTCCTACCACTTAATCTTAATTTATTGTATCTTCCCGGAGTTCCCTCTCCGGGAATTCATCTTTTATTATTCCAGTATATTACTTTATTTATACCTTTAATTGATGATCTTTATTTTATTGGAAATCGTGTAAAGATTATTTGGATTTGATACAGCTACTTGTGCAAGCATTTTACGATTAAGAATCAATTTCTTCTTGTACAGGTTGTGTATTAATTTACTATAACTATCGAATACTTTATATACCCGCGTTGCTGCGTTTATCCGAGTGATCCACAAACGACGAAAATCCCTCTTTTGCCTACCTCTATCTCGATGAGAGGAAACAAAAGCTCTTTTTACCTGTTGGGTAATCATTCGATTAAGTCTTAAATGAGCCCCTCTAAAGTTTGAGGCAAATGAACGCATTTTTGTTCGTCGTCTCCGGGCTATATATCCTCGCGGAACTCTGGTCATTGAATCAAATTAACCTTAATGAATAACTAATGATTTCTCTTCTTTTAGCCACCCTTTTTCTCATTAATAACAAAACTAATTATTCCGATATATAAAATATTAATTCCAATGGCTTTTGCTATAGTAACCTTCCCAACCACGATTTTTTATTCCACTCCGTTCAGTTATTTCTATACGAAATAACAAATTCATTCTAATAATACTAAAAAAAATAGTGGGTTCCATCGTTTCTATGGTTCCCTTTTAAACGGTGAGGCCCTCTCTATACACCGGAGCCCTTTCTTTCATCAAAAGGTATTGCGAACTTGTATAGTCCACATTCTTTGGCTCTACCTATCCATTATAGAGTAAATAGCTCTTTTCACAATAAGAGTTATCCATACAGTGACGGTATTTAATTATGAAAGTTGGCTAAGTAGCTGACCCTGTTAGTCCGTTCTTTTAAGATAAAGGAGCATAAGCCTTTTTCTTTTTATTACTATTTCCTCCGCTTAATGGATAACCATTTGCTACCAATGGGAGAATTGCTTCTTATTTCCAATTTAGATAATTGGATTTGCACCAAAGGAAACCATAAATTCCATATACCATAGAAATCTAGGATAGAGAAGCTATATCCTATTCATTGGTACTAATCATGGATACTTCAATTTTTTTTATATTTGTTTGAAGTCATGATCTGAACGAGTCGCACATACACCCTAGCACATGTTCCTCGACGCTGAGGGCATCCTTTAAGCGCGGCCGTTTTTCGAGCATTTCGTATTGGCTGTCTTGCGTTTCTAATAAGTTGTTTAACCGTCGGCATGTTGTATGTATATAGAAAAAAATGGATTGGTTTAGATCCATCTTAACCTGATGATTGCTCATCATGAAGTCTTTCTATTTTCTATTAAATCGAGGAAAACACGAATTTAGCTGTGAAATAACTTTACAAGAAATCCGGACACTACCAATCCTTAAACATTTCTGGAAACCACACTGGATCAGTATCGCAGTGCTTGTCAATCATTTCATCCCCTACAATATCGACAAGTCCATAAGCTTTGGCTTCGTCTGCTGACATAAAAACATCCCTTTCCATGTCTTCGGATACAACCCAAAAAGGCTTGCCTGTTCTTACTGCATAAACCCTTGTGATCATTTCGCGAACTTT
This sequence comes from Triticum urartu, assembly GCF_056163025.1. NCBI lineage: Eukaryota > Viridiplantae > Streptophyta > Magnoliopsida > Poales > Poaceae > Triticum > Triticum urartu. The sequence continues at coordinate 15,617,426 of NW_028260368.1, read as the reverse complement.
GTGTAACTCTTCTACTTCTAGTAAAAATTCTGGTGTCCTTGCCCGATAATAAGCACTAGCAGGTTGGTGAAGCATAATCCTCGCGTGAGGGAATGCTATACGCTTGGTGGGTTCTCCTCCAAGCAGAATGAAGGACGCCATGGAGGCGGCTATTCCGAGGCATATTGTATATATATCTGGTGTCACCGTTTGCATCGTATCAAAAATAGCCATTCCTGAGATTAGCCACCCGCCTGGGGAGTTTATAAACAAAAAAATATCACTAATTCCATCTTCTATACTCAGATATACCATGAGACCTGTAATATGATTCGTGATCTCGCAACGAATCTCTTGACCTAAAAAAAGTGTCCTTTCTCGATACATAACATTGTATAAGTCAACCCAAGTCGCTTCTTCATCTCCAGGAATCCGGTAAGGTACTTTTGGAACACCAATGGGCATATTAGATTAATATTATTAAATTTAAGTAAGAAAACCACACTTTAATATGGAAACGTAAGAATGGAACAGAAAGAAAGAATCCGCAGTTTATTGTCTTAATTTTTATTCTTATTCTATATGAATATTATAGATTCTATTAATACGTAGATTGAAAGGTTATACATATAAGGAATGTAAGACAGATTGAATAAAGAAAAGGGAATGGGTGATTTGAATGCTAAACAAAGAGGGGTAGCGATCTATTCTTCGTTTTTTCCAAATTGGCCAAGTTACCCATTGCATATTGGCACTTATCGAGTATAGAATAGATCTGCTTCTCTTTCTTCTTATGAACAGAATTGGCTTCTTATTTTTAATGGAATGAAATAAATATTCGCGCTTTCTGACACAGAATCCCCTAGAAGGGTTAGGTACATAGGATATGGATAGTCTTTTTCAATGCGATAAAATAAAGCGACATCGTGTCTATTTTTCTTTGCTAAAGGGGTATTTCCATGGGTTTGCCTTGGTATCGTGTTCATACTGTCGTATTGAATGATCCGGGTCGATTGCTTGCGGTGCATATAATGCACACAGCTCTAGTTTCTGGTTGGGCTGGCTCAATGGCTTTATACGAATTAGCAGTTTTTGATCCCTCTGATCCTGTTCTGGATCCAATGTGGAGACAAGGTATGTTCGTAATTCCCTTCATGACTCGTTTAGGAATAACGGATTCGTGGGGTGGTTGGAGTATTTCAGGAGGAACTGTAACAAATCCGGGTATTTGGAGTTATGAAGGTGTGGCAGGTACGCATATTGTGTTTTCTGGCTTGTGTTTCTTGGCAGCGATCTGGCATTGGGTATATTGGGACCTAGAAATATTCTCTGATGAGCGGACGGGAAAACCCTCTTTGGATTTGCCCAAGATCTTTGGAATTCATTTATTTCTTGCAGGGGTGGCTTGCTTTGGCTTTGGGGCATTTCATGTAACGGGTTTGTATGGTCCTGGGATATGGGTATCCGATCCTTATGGACTAACTGGAAAAGTACAAGCTGTAAATCCAGCGTGGGGTGCAGAAGGTTTTGATCCTTTTGTTCCGGGGGGAATAGCTTCTCATCATATTGCTGCGGGTACATTGGGTATATTAGCGGGCTTATTCCATCTTAGTGTCCGTCCGCCTCAACGTCTATATAAAGGATTACGTATGGGCAATATTGAAACTGTACTTTCCAGTAGTATCGCTGCTGTTTTTTTTGCAGCTTTCGTAGTTGCTGGAACTATGTGGTATGGGTCAGCAACGACCCCAATCGAATTATTTGGGCCTACTCGTTATCAGTGGGATCAGGGATACTTTCAGCAAGAAATATATCGAAGAGTTAGCAATGGTTTAGCCGAAAATCTTAGTTTATCAGAAGCTTGGTCTAAAATTCCCGAAAAATTAGCCTTTTATGATTATATTGGTAATAATCCGGCAAAAGGGGGATTATTCAGAGCAGGCTCAATGGACAATGGGGATGGAATAGCTGTTGGATGGTTAGGACATCCCGTCTTTAGAGATAAAGAAGGACGTGAGCTTTTTGTACGCCGTATGCCTACTTTTTTTGAAACATTTCCGGTTGTTTTGGTAGATGAGGAGGGAATTGTTAGAGCAGACGTTCCTTTTAGAAGAGCAGAATCCAAATATAGTGTTGAACAAGTAGGTGTAACGGTGGAGTTCTATGGTGGCGAACTTAATGGAGTAAGTTATTCTGATCCTGCTACTGTAAAAAAATATGCGAGGCGTTCTCAATTAGGGGAAATTTTTGAATTAGACCGGGCTACTTTGAAATCTGATGGTGTTTTTCGCAGCAGTCCAAGGGGTTGGTTCACTTTTGGTCATGCTACCTTTGCTTTGCTCTTCTTTTTCGGACACATTTGGCATGGCGCTAGAACATTGTTCCGAGATGTTTTTGCTGGTATTGATCCAGATTTGGATGCTCAAGTGGAATTTGGAACATTCCAAAAAGTGGGAGATCCAACTACAAGGAAACAGGCAGTTTGATACACATTGTTATAGTATCTTTCACCTCTCTTTTTTGATTTGACATGGGAAACATCTCCCATCCTTTCTTTGACTCTTTTTCTTTCTTTATATGGGAAATTATCCCAAATGACAAATGAATAGGTGTGGAAGTTATAATTGTAAATAAACCAGGATCGAATCTATGGAAGCATTGGTTTATACGTTCCTTTTAGTTTCGACTTTAGGGATAATTTTTTTCGCTATCTTCTTCCGAGAACCACCTAAGGTTCCACCAACTCCAACTAAAAGAATAAAATAATTTCATTTAAGTAAGAAGTCCCCCTATCTGGGAGACTTCTTACTTAAATTAGTCTCCGTGTTCTTCGAATGGATCTCTTAATTGTTGAGAGGGTTGCCCAAACGCGGTATATAAGGCATACCCAGTAAAGCTTACAAGTAAACCAGATATGGAGATGGCGACTAAAGTTGCTGTTTCCATTTTTATAGAATTTCAAGATTACAATGGATCTACGAAAAGATCGTGTATTTACAACTACAACGGAATAGTATACAAAGTCAACACCAATGATTAAATAGAATTTATGGCTACACAAACCGTTGAAGATAGTTCTAAACCTAGGCCAAAACGAACTGGTGCAGGTAGTTTACTGAAACCCTTGAATTCGGAATATGGGAAAGTCGCCCCGGGTTGGGGGACTACTCCTTTTATGGGGATCGCAATGGCTTTATTCGCTATATTCCTATCTATCATTTTAGAAATTTATAATTCTTCCGTTTTACTGGACGGAATTTTAACCAATTAGGTTTCTACTAACTAAAACTAGGAAGTCAGAGTTTTTCCATCCAAAAAAGCCTTTCTAGTTTAAGATCTACATTTCTAGATATTATGGTAGTTCGACCGCGGAATTTTTTTGTTTCGGTATCTCTGGAATATGAGTGTGTGACTTGTTAGAATTGATCCTATTGATAATACATAGAAAGGGCCTGTTATCTCTATCAAGATGATTCTAATTCGTCAGATATTATTTATTCTAGTATCTGGAACACGAAATAGATAGAGTGGATCAAAAAAAAATGGAACTATGATTCATACTCACTATTAAGACCTCGCAACCAGACTGAAAAATTCAAGTAGTTCTTAAATAAAAATAAAAAAGAAATTTTCTTCCTTCCAATTTTGTTTGCCCAAAAGACAACTTTTTTTCTCTCGATTTTGTCGAGTCATTACACTGATTCAATAAATGATTATCAAGCGGTTCTTATTCGAAGAACCCTTGCCTTTTGTTTAGCTTGAGACTAAATCATCGTGGCTCTAGTATGAATCTAAGGTTTTAATTGAACTGATTCATAGGATCTCAACAAGATAATTTCTATATTACGCATAAAAAAACAAATCCTTTATAGGGAAGAGAAAAGTCAAGAAGCCTCTAATGACCAACATAAGGGAAAGGAAGAAAGAAAGACGCGCCAACTTGAGATTTTTTGGCATTATCATCACAAAGAAGATATTCCGGATTTTTCTTATTTGATATCTTCAAGGCAAATCGACCCAATTCAGTGGCTGATGAAGTTTTGAACCTTTTTTCTAATATTCGTTGAAAATTTTTGTGTTTCTGCTTGAGCCGTACGAGATGAAATTTTCATATACGGCTCTTAGAGGGGGACTCGGGTTAGTTACCTATCTCAATAAAGTATATGATTGGTTTGAGGAACGTCTTGAGATTCAGGCAATTGCAGATGATATAACTAGTAAATATGTTCCTCCCCATGTCAACATATTTTATTGTTTAGGGGGAATTACACTTACTTGTTTTCTAGTACAAGTCGCTACCGGTTTTGCTATGACTTTTTACTACCGACCAACCGTTACAGAGGCTTTTTCCTCGGTTCAATACATAATGACCGAGGCCAACTTTGGTTGGTTAATCCGATCAGTTCATCGATGGTCAGCAAGTATGATGGTTTTAATGATGATCCTGCATGTATTTCGTGTGTATCTCACAGGGGGATTTAAAAAACCCCGCGAATTAACTTGGGTCACAGGTGTGGTTTTGGCTGTTTTGACTGCATCATTTGGTGTAACTGGTTATTCTTTGCCTTGGGATCAAATTGGCTATTGGGCAGTCAAAATTGTGACAGGTGTACCTGACGCCATTCCGGTAATAGGATCGCCTTTAGTGGAGTTATTACGCGGAAGTGCTAGTGTGGGCCAATCCACTTTGACTCGTTTTTATAGTTTACATACCTTTGTACTGCCTCTGCTTACTGCCGTATTTATGTTAATGCACTTTCCAATGATACGTAAGCAAGGTATTTCGGGTCCTTTATAGGGAAGGCATATCATAGAGAATTATAATTATCATATATCATATCGGGTAGGTTTTGGTATTTCATTGCTACAAGCATGGGTTATTGTAAAATAACACATGTCATTTGGATACTTCTCTTCAACTCCAAAGTATTTTTATACAATACAAATAGTTGAAGTTAATTTTACGAAAGAAAAAAGGCGGATTATGGGAGTGTGTGACTTGAATTATTGATTTGGCCATGCAGATAAAGAATTGGATCTGCCACATTAGAATTCACAACCAAAGGTGTCTCCGCATCCAATCAACATGTAAGTCCCCTACCTAGGAAGGATAGGCTGGTTCACTTGAGGAGAATATCTTCTATGATCATACCGCAACCATGTCATCCATGAACAGGCTCCGTAAGATCCCATAGAGTAGAAATGGAATAAGTCATGTGACATGATCCAGTTCTCTATTTATTACACTTACCTTTTTATTATAGTATGGAAATGCATTCATTTTCTTTGCATCGATTGTGATCCGCAATACTATCGGAGTAAAAGAAGGGATCTAAGGAAGAATGTAGGCTAAACTTTTTGATTTTTTATTAGTAACAAGTAAATATTTTGTTTGGAGGTAAGAAACTTGCGATATTGAGGGGATAAATACCAACTAATCAAGAGACATGAGACAATCCACAAAGCAATTGATCATGATCAAATTTGTAAGCCCACTTGGATATTGAGCATTTACCCATAAGAATAGGATTATTTTCAATGAGTAGTTGTAGGTGCAACTTCGGAAAAGAGAATCTGATAAAGCTTTTCTTGCCTAGAGTCATTGAGTCATTATAAACCTTAATTCTATTAAGGATCTTCCGCGGTCTTATTTCTTTCACTCTTGCTCGAGCCGGATGATGATAAATTCTCATGTCCGGTTCCTTTGGGGGATGGATCCTAAAGAGTTCACCTATCCCAATAACAAAGAAACCAGACTTAAATGATCCTGTATTAAGAGCTAAATTAGCTAAAGGGATGGGACATAATTATTACGGGGAACCCGCATGGCCCAACGATCTTTTATATATTTTTCCAGTAGTAATTCTAGGTACTATTGCATGTAATGTAGGTTTAGCGGTTCTCGAGCCATCAATGATTGGTGAACCGGCAGATCCGTTTGCAACTCCTCTGGAAATATTACCCGAGTGGTACTTCTTTCCCGTGTTTCAAATACTCCGTACGGTACCCAATAAGTTATTGGGCGTTCTTTTAATGGTTTCTGTGCCAACAGGCTTATTGACAGTACCTTTTCTAGAGAATGTCAATAAATTCCAAAATCCATTTCGCCGCCCAGTAGCTACGACCGTTTTTTTAATCGGTACTGTAGTAGCTCTTTGGTTAGGTATTGGAGCAACATTACCCATTGATAAATCATTAACTTTAGGTCTTTTTTAGATATTTTTTGATTCATTCAACCGTGAAGTACCATAGGTATCTAGGAAATAGTTACTTCCAAGTGAATCTTCCCTAGATACCTAAAATCCATTTTATTATGATCCATTTCGCGAAAATATAGATTGTACCAAAGATGCTAAATTGTTTTCTTTTTATTCTAACTCGAAAAAGAAGAAGAAAAAAAATTGCAATGGATTTAAAACGAGAGTTTATTCTTAAGTAAATCAATTGGGAGATGCTTCTCTAGAGTGTCCCATATATGTTTTCTATCTTCCATACGAAAACTGTCAATTCTCAGAAGATCTTCTTCAGTCTTACTCAAAAGGTCCAATAGTGTATGTATATTGGCCCTTTTTAGACAATTATACGTTCTAGAAGTCAATTCTAATTGATCAATAAAAATACAATTCAATGGAATTCCTTTTTTGTTTTTCTTTAGATTAGTTAATCTTTTTTGAAAAGTAAAAAGGGGTGGAGTAAACCTGTTTTTATTTTCTTCGAAACTAGCGCCCTCTTCCTCCGCGTGTAGAAAAGGAAGAAATAAATCAATCAAATTACGAGAAGCCTCATAAAGTGCTTCCTTAGGGGTTAAACTTCCATTAGTCCATATTTCTAGAAAAAGTATCTCGTGTTTTTCATTTCCATTCCCACAAGAAAAAATACTATAATTCACATTTCGAACAGGCATGGATACAGCATCTATAGGATAACTTCCATCTTGATAGTTCTTTCTGAGTTCTGTCTGATATCCACGATCTCTCTTGATCTGTAAATCAATACAGAAATCAATGGGCTCTGTCAAGTTAGCTATAGGTTGTGCCGTATCAACGATTTCTACGGAAGGCGGTAAGATGATATCTTGAGCAGTTATGTATCTAGGACCTTTGACGCAAATGGATGCGTCTCTAACTCCATAGAGATTACTTCTCAATACAATTTCTTTCAAATTTAGTAAAATTTCTTGTACGGATTCTTCAATACCTGCTATTGTAGAATACTCGTGCGGCACGCTCCCAAATTTTGCACGTGTGATACATGTTCCTTCTATTTCTCCAAGTAAAGCTCTTCGCAAGGCAATACCGACGGTGTCCGCTTGACCTTTTCTAAGCGGGGACAGAATGAAACGACCATAATAAAGGCGCTTACTATCTACTCTTGATTCAACACACTTCCACTGTAGTGTTTGAGTGGATCCTGCTACCTCCTCTCGAACCATAATAGACTAGTATTATTATTTTATCATTGAATCGTTTATTTCTCTTGAAATGAAAGTTGAAAGCGGGTTAATTCTTTTACAGACGTCTTTTTTTAGGCGGTCGACATCCATTATGCGGCATAGGTGTTACATCGCGTATACAACTTAATCGCACACCACTTTTAGCAATGGCTCGTAATGCGGCATCTCTTCCACTACCAGCGCCCTTTACCATAACTTCTGCTCGTTGCAAACCTACTGTACGAATAGCATCTACTGCTGTTCTTTGACCAGCATAGGGTGATGCTTTTCTTGAGCTTTTGAATCCACAAGTACCGGCCGAGGACCAAAAAACCACCCGACCTTGTGGGTCTGTAACAGTTATAATGGTATTGTTGAAACTAGCTTGAACATGAATAACCCCTTTTGTTATTCTACGTGCACTCTTCCGTAAACTAAAACGTGCATTCCTACGTAAACCAATACGCACTTTCTTACGTGAACCAATTTTTGGTATAGCTTTTGCCATATTTTATTATCTCATAAATATGAGTTAGAAATAAAAAAAAGAAAAAAGATACAAAGATATCCGTTTCAGGGTAAAATAAACCCTTTACTTTAATTATTTTAAATGAAATTATTTTATTTGGAATTGGAACATTTCCGCGGGTACTTTTTTTTACTTTTTAGAAAGTAAAGTTCTTTTTCGAAAGATTACCCCTGTCTTTGTTTATGCTTCGGATTAGAGCAAATGACTCTAATTCGTCCACGCCTACGAATCAGTCGACATTTTGTACAAATTTTACGAACGGAAGCTCTTATTTTCATATTTCCGTATCCTTTTTTAAACTATGAATCTAATCTTTTGGAAAAAATAAGTCTCTTCGCTTGAATTTTAGAACTTAGAATTTATTACCCTAGAAAAAAAAAGAAAAACCTAATCCTTTGAATCTTTGGTATCCTTCAAATCTTCGCTATCCTTCAAATCTTCGCTATCCTTCGAGTCTTCGATACGCTTCGAATCCTTATGGGGAAGTCTATAAATTATACGTCCCTTGCTTGAATCATAACGACTTACTTCAATTTTGACCCTATCCCCCATCAGTATTCGTATAGAACTAGACCGTATCTTTCCTGAAATATAGCCTAGGATGATGGTGTCATTCTCTAGCCGAACGCGGAACATTCCATTGGGTAGGGCTTCCGTAACTAAACCTTCGAAAGTTACTTTTGCTTCTCTCGGGTTTTTTTTTTCTCTCCTATTTTTTTTTTCTGTCATATTTTTTTTCTCCTATTTTTCTATTTTTATTTTAAAAATAGGAAGGGCGAGATAGAATTCGAGCACTATAGGCGGGGCGATTACCATATATAACATAAGACTTCTCCCCCAATTCTGTTTAGTCGAGCTTCTCGATCTGTCATTATTCCTCGAGAAGTAGAAAGAATAGCAATTCCCATTCCACCCAAAACTTTAGGAATTCCTTGATAGTTGGTATAAATTCGTAAGCCGGGTCGGCTGATACGCTTTAAAAAGGTTCTTGTTCTATATATTCCTTTTATAGTCTTTCTCTTTTGATGTCGCAAAGTTGAAACCAAGAAATATCTGTTACGTTCCTGATGTTTCCGAACACTTTCAATAAAACCCTCTCGTAGAAGTATTTTAACAATGTTTTCGGTAATATTTGTAGATACTACTCGAACTGTTCCTTTTTTATTCATGTCCGCATTTCTTATAGAGGTTAGTAAATCAGCAATAGTGTCCTTGCCCATAAGACTCTAATTCTAGGTTCCTCCTAATTTTTCTATAATCAACATGTTTTCTTTTTTTTTTTTTCATTTTGGATTTTAAAACATATACGTAAAACACAATCTACTAAATTAATTCTTTGGTCTCAATTTCGCCTACTAGTATTTATAATACTTCAGGAGCTAATGAAACTATTTTGGTAAAATTCAATTCTCTCAATTCCTCGGCAATCGCGCCAAAAACTCGAGTTCCTTTTGGATTGCCTTTTTGATCAATTATAACCGCAGCATTGTCATCATAGCGGATTATTATACCGTCTTCGCATTTGAACTCTTTACATGTACGTACAATTACAGCTCGAATTACTTCGGATCTTTCTAGAGGCATTTGGGGCAATGCGTCTTTGATTACAGCAACAATAACATCACCAATACGAGCATATCGCTGATTACCAGCAGCTCCTATGACTCGAATACACATCAATTTTCGAGCTCCACTATTATCTGCTACATTTAAAAGGGTCTGAGGTTGAATCATATTATTTTGATTTCAATTTGTTATTTCAATGCAAAAGGATGAAAGAAATATTGTCTTTCCAGAAAGAAAAACCGAGCATTTTTTTTTATCTTCCATACCCCTTTTAGGGTTCTATATCTCTAATCGAATAAATTGACTTCGTATGGGCATTTTACTGGCAGCTATGGAGATAGCTGCTCTAGCTACAGTTTCAGATACTCCCCCCATTTCATAAAGTATACGACCAGGTTTAACAACGGATACCCAATATTCGGGGACCCCTTTCCCGAGCCCATACGTGTTTCCGTGGGTCTTAGTGTAACCGGTTTGTCGGGAAATATACGTACCCATATTTTTCCACCACGACGTGCATATCGTGTTATTGCTCTTCGTCCTGCTTCTATCTGTCTCGCCGTGATCCAAGCGGGTTCAAGTGCTTGAAGAGCATATCTACCAAAACAAATACGATTGCCTCGGCAGGATTTTCCTTTCATTCTTCCTCTATGTTGTTTGCGAAATCTGGTTCTTTTGGGGTTATAGTCGATGGTTCTCTTTCTTAGTTCCATCTCTACTGCAAAACTGGACATGAGAGTTTCTTCTCATCCAGCTCCTCGCGAATGGAATCAGAAAGCATGTAAATTTCTCTAATTCATAATATTCCAAAATATTACGGTACGGATAGATACACATTAATAGATAATAGAAAAAGTTCGGTTTTTTTTATATTGAATTTGTTAAAACAGAAAAATATAATATATAGTCAAAAAAGAAGATCTAGAATATATCCAGATGTGTGTGTATATTTATCTAAATTCTATATTTATAGATAATGTAATCCTTCTTAAAAAAATCCTTATTTTTACTCTTATTGAATCGCGGTAAAGTATTCTAATTCAATAAGAATTTCGCGGGCGAATATTTACTCTTTCCTGTCTTATTTGTTAATTTATAAACTTACCAAATAAGACAATTTTTTTGGTTTGTTCCGCCATCCCACCCAATGAAGTGTTAGGATTCTTTTCAATAAAATCCTATGGAATCATAGGTTCTGTCGTTCCCACTGCTTCTCCTTGAATGGTTAGGTCTGAATCCCGCAACGGAGCTTCCAAAAAATTTCTTTCCGAGTTAATTTTCTCAGTTTTATTAACCCGGGCGGCTCTTTATTATTGCTTTAAATTTGTAGTTCTTGTTTCAAGTTACAATTTTTAATTCTCTATTATTTTTATTATATTGATGCTTTATCACATTGCCTTTTATGATGTAATTCATAGACCATACATAGTGGAATCCTATATCTTATTTATTTCCTCTTCCTTCTTTCTATCATCCCTCCCTTTATCCACATCCCTTTAGTTTTGCTTCACAACCTAGAATCCCTTTTCTTTTTTAGAGAAAAAATTGCAGTTGCTACAACTATATGACACATCTACTCATTTATGTTATGATAGAGGTATTTATTCATATAGTGACTGTTTCTTAGTTAGGATCTCGACAATACGAAGCAATAGGTTGGTTATTAGTTAATTTTCTATAATTACTAAGTTTTTTTCTTAAAAAAAAGAAAAAAATAACGAGTCACACACTAAGCATAGCAATTATATTAAATGATTTATCAATTTTCATTAAATCTTATAGAAAGAGGTATAATTTCTTCTTTTGCAGGGATTTCAGGAAAAAAGTCTCTTGTCATTTTTTATTCTATCAATGGACAGAATCCGAAGACAAGATTACTTATTCTTCGTCTACGAATATCCAAATTTTTACACCTAATACTCCATAGATAGTCCGAATTGGATAGCAGCAATAATCAATTTTAGCGCGAATTGTTTGGAGGGGAAGTCTACCCTTTTTAATAGATTCGGCGCGTGCAATTTCTTTTCCTCCGAGACGACCCGCAATTTTTACTTTTACTCCCCTTATATCTGCTTTTTTAGTTAATTCAATGGCTTTTTTCATTGCCTTTCGGAATGAAACTCTATTTTTTAATTGGAAAGCTATATATTCTGCAAGAATGTTAGGCTGTCTATAAGGTTCTTTAACTTTTTCGATAGAAATATTAAATCTCTGGTTTACAGAGTTAATTTCCTTTTGTAGATCTTTCTCTAATTCTTCGATTGCTCCTTTTTTCTTTAATAAATTTGGGAATCCAATATGGATTATGACGTGGATCGTATCGATTTCTTTTTGGATTTCTATATGTGTAATTACTTCGGAACTTGAACCTGAGTCCATTTTTCTATTATGTGTAATTACTTCGGAACTTGAGTCTGATTCTATTTTTCTATTCGAGCCCTTTTTCCTATTCTTTTGTATATAGTTCTTGATACAATCCCTTATTTTTTTATCTTCCTGTAGACCTTCAGAATAATTTTTTGGTTGTGCGAACCAAAAGGAATGGTGTTTTTGGGTTGTACCAAGTCTGAAACCGAGTGGATTTATTTTTTGTCCCATATTTTTCTATTCTATATTTTTTTTACTGGGAATCGAAATCTTAGATGGATCTAAAGGTTATTTAGATTTCTTTACTATATTTAGTACAATTGTTATATGACACATGCTTTTTTTTATGGGGAAACTACGTCCTCGAGCTCGAGGTCTGAATTTCTTCATAATAGTACTCCTACTGACTTCGGCTTTAGTAATAAATAAATTCGCTTTGTCGAAATCCCTATAATGAGTAGCATTTGCGGCTGCCGAATAAACCAACTTTAAGATGGGATAAGATGCTCGATAGGGCATGAGGTTCAGTATCATAACAGTTTCCTCGTAGTAACGCCAGCGAATCTCGTCAAGAACTCTTTGTGCTTTGAAAACAGACATAGGGATACGTTTTTGTGCTTTGAAAACTCTCTCGAACTTAAGTAGACGATCGGTTGGAACTTTCCTTGCGAGTTTCTTAGCCCACT
>NW_028260368.1:15551916-15604367 GCF_056163025.1 Triticum urartu | reverse complement strand
AAAGTAGTATTTGCGGTGAATCCCCCAGTTAAGTAGTCATGCATTACAATAGGAACCCCTAATTCTCTTGCAAATACAGCTCTCTTAATCATTTCTTCACATGTACCCGCAGTCGCATTCAAGTAATGCCCCTTGATTTCACCGGTTTCGGCCTGTGATTTATAAATAGCTTCGGCACAAAAGACAAAACGGTCTCTCCAGCGCATAAATGGTTGTGAGTTTACGTTTTCATCATCTTTGGTAAAATCAAGTCCACCACGTAGACACTCATAACACGCTCTACCATAATTTTTTGCGGATAATCCCAATTTTGGTTTAATAGTACATCCCAATAAAGGACGACCGTACTTGTTCAACTTATCTCTTTCAACTTGGATACCATGAGGCGGGCCTTGGAAAGTTTTTGAATAAGTAGGGGGAATTCGTAGATCCTCCAAACGTAGAGCACGTAGGGCTTTGAAACCAAATACGTTACCTACAATGGAAGTAAACATGTTAGTAACGGAACCCTCTTCAAATAGGTCTAATGGATAAGCTACATAACAGATCCATTGGTTGTCTTCCCCAGCAACAGGCTCGATGTGATAGCATCGTCCTTTGTAACGATCAAGACTGGTAAGTCCATCAGTCCAAACAGTTGTCCATGTACCAGTAGAAGATTCGGCAGCTACTGCAGCCCCTGCTTCTTCGGGCGGAACCCCAGGCTGAGGACTTACTCGGAATGCTGCCAAGATATCAGTATCCTTAGTTTCATACTCTGGGGTGTAGTAAGTCAATTTATAATCTTTAACACCAGCTTGAAATCCAACACCTGCTTTAGTTTCTGTTTGTGGTGACATAAGTCCCTCCCTATAACTCTTGAATTAAGAATTCTCACAATAACAGGGTCTACTCGATGTTAATTAGGCGTAAATGAAACTTTAGCAAAAATCTCGTAAAACAAAAAGGATATTCAATTAATATAATATCAACTCATTAAAGAAAATTGAGGGCATGCTTAGGTTAATGAATATGTTTCATTCATATATAATGCGTACACCCTGTGTATGTTCTATCCTATAGGAATTCCAATATAGGAATTCGATAGGAATTGAGTTGTTGTTATGGTAAGTTAACACGGTTCGTTATTAAACCATGGATTTGATTTACCAAATCCATAATTATTGTATACTCTTTGATAGATATAGCGCAACCCAAATTAATTCCTAATCCTTATTTTACAAGTTCTTAATAGTTCTCTTTTCTTATTTTGAATGCAAATACCTAACTAAATACTAATAAAATTCTTTGTTGACAGCAATCTATGCTTCACAGTAGTATATATTTTGTATATCGAAGTCCTAGATAGGAAAGTAGAGTAGGCACAGATCCTCCACAAAAGGCAAAATGTATATGAAAAAAAAGATTGATTGAACTTTCCAATGGACTCATTCCATGAGTAAACGATTGAATGGGATTCGCTTGGGCAACGAAATCAAGTCCTGGTCCCCTTTTCTCTCTTATTGAATTAACTAATTCATTTCCTTTTTACTTTTGGATTTTTTTTGATTTGATTTGGCATTATTCAACAATAAAAAAAGAAAAATTTCGACAAATTCCTTTTTTTTAATTATGTGATAATTATGAGAACCAATCCTACTACTTCTCCTCCCGGGGTTTCCACAATTGAAGAAAAAAGTACAGGTCGTATCGATCAAATTATTGGACCCGTGCTGGATGTCACTTTTCCCCCAGGCAAGTTACCTTATATTTATAACGCTTTGGTAGTCCAGAGTAGAGACACTGCCGATAAGCAAATTAATGTGACTTGTGAGGTACAACAATTATTAGGAAATAATCGAGTTAGAGCTGTAGCTATGAGTGCTACGGACGGGTTGATGAGAGGAATGGAAGTGATTGACACGGGAGCTCCTCTCAGTGTTCCGGTCGGTGGAGCTACTCTCGGACGAATTTTCAACGTTCTTGGGGAGCCTGTTGACAATTTGGGTCCTGTAGATAGTAGTGCAACGTTCCCTATTCATAGATCTGCGCCTGCCTTTATCGAGTTAGATACGAAATTATCCATCTTTGAAACAGGTATTAAGGTCGTCGATCTTTTAGCTCCTTATCGACGTGGAGGAAAAATAGGACTATTTGGGGGGGCTGGAGTAGGTAAAACAGTACTGATCATGGAATTAATCAATAACATTGCTAAAGCTCATGGGGGCGTATCCGTATTCGGTGGAGTAGGGGAACGGACTCGTGAAGGAAATGATCTTTATATGGAAATGAAGGAATCCGGAGTAATTAATGAAAAAAATATTGAGGAATCAAAGGTAGCTCTAGTCTATGGCCAAATGAATGAACCACCGGGAGCTCGTATGAGAGTTGGTTTAACTGCCCTAACTATGGCGGAATATTTCCGAGATGTTAATAAGCAAGACGTGCTTTTATTTATCGATAATATCTTTCGTTTTGTTCAAGCAGGATCAGAGGTATCCGCTTTATTAGGGAGAATGCCCTCCGCAGTGGGTTATCAACCTACTCTTAGTACAGAAATGGGTTCTTTGCAAGAAAGAATTGCTTCTACTAAAAAGGGATCTATAACTTCGATTCAAGCAGTTTATGTACCTGCAGACGATTTGACCGACCCTGCCCCTGCCACAACATTTGCACATTTGGATGCTACTACCGTACTTTCCAGAGGATTAGCTTCCAAGGGTATTTATCCAGCAGTAGATCCTTTAGATTCAACCTCGACTATGTTACAGCCTCGGATCGTTGGCAACGAACATTATGAAACTGCGCAAAGAGTTAAGGAAACTTTACAACGTTACAAAGAACTTCAGGACATTATCGCAATTCTTGGCTTGGATGAATTATCGGAAGAGGATCGTTTAACTGTAGCAAGAGCAAGAAAAATTGAGCGTTTCTTATCACAACCGTTCTTTGTGGCAGAAGTTTTTACTGGTTCTCCAGGAAAGTATGTTGCTCTTGCGGAAACTATTAGGGGATTTCAACTAATCCTTTCCGGAGAATTAGACGGCCTACCTGAACAGGCTTTTTATTTGGTGGGTAACATCGATGAAGCTAGCACGAAAGCTATAACCTTAGAAGAGGAGAACAAATCGAAGAAATGAAATTAAATCTTTATGTACTGACTCCTAAGCGAATTATTTGGGATTGTGAAGTGAAAGAAATCATTTTATCCACTAATAGTGGCCAAATTGGCGTATTACCAAACCACGCCCCCATTAACACAGCAGTAGATATGGGTCCTTTGAGAATACGCCTCCTCAACGACCAATGGTTAACAGCGATTCTGTGGAGCGGTTTTGCGAGAATAGTTAATAATGAGATCATCATTTTAGGAAATGATGCGGAACTGGGTAGTGATATTGATCCGGAAGAAGCTCAAAAGGCACTTGAAATAGCCGAAGCTAACTTGAGTAAAGCTGAGGGTACGAAAGATTTGGTTGAAGCGAAGCTCGCTCTCAGACGAGCTAGGATACGAATCGAGGCTGTCAATTGGATTCCCCCATCCAATTGAAGACAATCCAGTGGTTTATAGTTGATACAAAGAAAAAGGGAAGAGGGGTAGAAAAAGTTATTAGATAGCGAAGCGAAGTAAGTCCAATGCTATCTAGTAATTTTTCTACCTACTTACCTACTATTGGATTTGAACCAATGACTCCCGCCGTATGAAAGCAATACTCTAACCACTGAGTTAAGTAGGCAATTTATCACCACAAAGGAAGACCCATTACTTCGATCGATTATATATTGAATCCCTTTTCTAAGCAATACCGCTCTGTTATTGGTCTGTTATATACTAAATACTAAACTAAATACTAAACAGATACAGATCAAAGGGGTATCCTCTGGCATTAGAAAATATTCATCTTGACAAGAAATTATCTATATGTTAAGATATCTCTGATAAGGGCTATAGCTCAGTTCGGTAGAGCAACTCGTTTACACGTGCGCCAATGCTTTTCAAAGGAGCTTATTATGCAATGAACATAATCGATCTTATTGCAAAATCAATGTCTTACTTCATAGATTCGAGAGAATAGGAGAACAGTAGCCTGACAAACAGTCGGTTCAGTCCGATTCAGGTGCCAATTCAGGTGCCTAATCAAATAGAACCCTTATGGATTTGCTAGTTGATAAGGTAAATATCCAGCCCACTAAATGCTAGGCGTAATGAGGATAAGGGCCTCCAAAAAACTTCTTTTCGTTCTATGAACTTTAAGGTGTATGAAGTCTCATAGTTAACTCTTGCAGTGGAACGATAGAGACTCCATTTCACTTAGGTTGATTTAATTTAGACCGGAGGCAGACCTAAGTCAAGGTAATCCTCCTTTGAAACACTTTGGTATTGCTCCTAGATAGATCATAATACAAAAAATCAATCAGAGCACAGGGAGCCATCTCATTATCTTTCCGTAAAGAAAAACTATGGTGGACTAACTGATCTTTAAATCAGTTTATGAAAGAGCCCAATGCAAAAAAATGCATGTTGGGTCTTTGAAACAGTTCAAATCATTTCGATAATAATCCGTTTGATCTGTTTTACCGAGAAGGTCTACGGTTCGAATCCGTATAGCCCTAATATGCCCTTTTTTAGATTTTAGGATCTCTATCCTATGTTTTCTTTAGTTTAGTATAGTTTTCATTTTCTCATTAGTATTTGTTTATAGACTGGATAGGCGCCTGCGACATAGAATAGAGATAAAAGCATTACCAAAGGCTCATTCATCGAAAATCAAAATCATACAGACAGGAAAAGAAAAACGAATTTCTATCAAATCAATAGAAGAAAGGATCCTTTCCCTGATTTGAATCCCGTCCTCCTTCAAATAGGATATCTCTAGACTTCCCTATAATAACTGCAATGATTTTATCCATTTTGCGAATTCCTACTTTGTTTTAAGTATATTTATTACTTTGTTTATAGATACATTATGTAAATTGATCAACTTTAAATAGAAAAAATAAAGTAAAGAGTAAATAAGAAAACAGAATATTCTGTCTCATAGTTCTGAAATAGAGTTCTTTATTTTTATTTTATAGTATTACTTCTCATTAATTATACTGCATAGATTAGTCCTACTATCTTAATTAGGTTCTAATTTAGTAGTATTCTCATTTTTATTTAATAGTCTCTTATTATTTTATTATTAAATATTAAATAAAGGATAGAGCTATTCTTTTTTCTAGAGATTCTAGAGAAAGCGAGACAAAGTGAAACGAGAAAGTTTTCTTTATATAAGAATTAGATCTACATACACCATATCTAAATAGAATGGAAATCCAAAAGAAAGGGAGTTGGGATTCCATTGGATGAATCTTTAAAGAAGATGCAGCACAGAGGAAACAAAGGCTAAACTTAAACTAAGCGCTTTTGTTTGAACAAAAAAGATTCTTGTTTCACCGAGGAAAAGAGAGAAGTTCTGGATAAATTGACAATGCTGAATTGAATTGACTAATTTAAGTTCCGCCTATTCCACATTAATGGGAGTACATTATGTTTCTGCTTCACGAATATGATATTTTTTGGACATTTCTAATAATAGCAAGCCTTATTCCTATTTTGGCATTTTCGATTTCAGGACTTTTAGCCCCGGTTAGTGAAGGACCAGAGAAGCTTTCTAGTTATGAATCGGGTATAGAACCCATGGGAGGGGCTTGGGTACAATTCCGAATACGCTATTATATGTTTGCGCTCGTTTTTGTTGTTTTTGATGTGGAAACCGTCTTTCTATACCCTTGGGCAATGAGTTTCGACGTATTGGGTGTATCCGTTTTTATCGAAGCTTTGATTTTCGTGCTTATCTTAGTTGTTGGTTTAGTTTATGCATGGCGAAAAGGAGCCTTGGAATGGTCTTAACTGAATATTTAGACAAAAAAAAAGAAGGAAAAGATTCTATTGAGACAGTTATGAATTTGATTGAGTTTCCCTTACTTGACCAAACAAGTTCCAATTCTGTTATTTCAACTACACCAAATGATCTTTCGAATTGGTCAAGACTCTCCAGTTTATGGCCCCTTCTATACGGTACCAGTTGTTGTTTCATTGAATTTGCTTCATTAATAGGCTCACGATTCGACTTTGATCGTTATGGATTGGTACCAAGATCAAGTCCTAGGCAAGCAGACCTAATTTTAACAGCCGGTACGGTAACAATGAAAATGGCTCCCTCTTTAGTGAGATTATACGAGCAAATGCCTGAACCAAAATACGTCATTGCTATGGGAGCCTGTACTATTACAGGGGGAATGTTCAGTACGGATTCCTATAGTACTGTTCGGGGAGTTGATAAGTTAATTCCTGTGGATGTCTACTTGCCGGGCTGCCCACCTAAACCGGAGGCAGTTATAGATGCCCTAACAAAACTTCGTAAGAAGATATCGCGAGAAATAGTTGAGTATCTCAAAATAAAAATAGATGTTTTACTACCAGTCACAAGCTTTATGTTAGGCGCAGTACTCATACAGGAACTTATGAGCAAGAATTGCTCTATCAATCACCATCTACATTAGATATATCTTCTGAAACTTTTTTCAAATCCAAAAGTTCAGTACCTTCCTACAAATTAGTGAATTAGGAGAGGGGCTCTTTTGTGTAGAAAAATAAAAAGCAGGGCAATCTTTCAAACTTGCATCCGAAATGTGAAATATTTATACAAAGAGGGAGAGATGAAGACAATGCAGCAGGGTTGGTTATCTAATTGGCTAGTCAAACATGAGGTGGTTCATAGATCTTTGGGCTTTGATCACCGAGGAATAGAGACTTTACAAATAAAAGCAGGGGATTGGGATTCCATTGCTGTCATTTTATATGTATATGGTTACAATTATTTACGCTCCCAATGTGCTTATGATGTAGCACCCGGTGGATCTTTAGCTAGCGTGTATCATCTTACGAGAATACAATATGGTATAGATAATCCAGAAGAAGTCTGCATAAAAGTCTTTGCCCAAAAGGATAATCCTAGAATTCCGTCTGTCTTCTGGATTTGGAGAAGTGCCGATTTTCAAGAACGCGAATCTTATGATATGGTGGGAATCTCTTATGATAATCATCCGCGCCTTAAACGTATCCTAATGCCTGAAAGTTGGATAGGCTGGCCCTTACGTAAGGATTATATAACCCCCAATTTTTATGAAATACAAGATGCTCATTGAATGATAAGAAATTCATGCTCACTTATACAACACAACTCCAGATTTTATTCAAGTCAAGGAATATTTTTAGGTTCTTTTCCTAGATGAAACGGAATACCTATTTATAATTAATTCCTAATTATACAAAAGCATTCCAGATAGACTGAGCAAAAAAAGGGTTTCATTTGGATTCCCCTATTTTGAAAATCGCATATTAATTTCCTTCATATGAACAGAAAAATAGGATGACTCAAAGAAGTTCTCTACCAGGAACTTTGTACCGCGCACATTACTTAGCACAACTAGGAAAATAAGATAAGATAAAGATAAGCAAGACTAAAAAAATATTCGTCGGAATAGCGGAATACAAAATTAAGAAACGCAAAAAAATAAAGGGGAATCTCACCCCCTTCTTTATCATAAAGAAAAGATATATTTTAAAACTTCTTTAAAAAGAAAAAGAAGTGCCTCTATATTTATATTATAGATTTATCCACTTAGATGAATAAATATTATTAATGAATATGTATCACAATCCATCTCGAGGTATTTGGATCAATACCTATTCGGTGGATCTTTTTTTTTTTTTTCTCTGCCAGGAACCAGATTTGAACTGGTGACACGAGGATTTTCAGTCCTCTGCTCTACCAACTGAGCTATCCTGACCTTTTCTTGTGCATCATCCTAGTAGAGTATTTGTATCTATGTCAATTAAAAGGACTAAAAATTAATTAAAGTATTTCAAATTTTAAATTTGAAAATGGGGGGGGTAGTCCTATGCATTGTGCATGGTTTACTTAAATAAAACTTAAAAATAGAGTGAATAACCAAGATTTCTTGCCGATACTCTAATAAAAAAGAAATCTATTCAATGAATAGGATAAGATCCATTGAGTTCTCTTCGCATTCCTTTGTGAAAGAGTAGAATGAGAAAGCTAATGAATCTTAAACCCATTGCATTGATAAAAAGAAAAAAAAGTGCATTGATAAAAAGAAAAAAAAAAAGAGGATAAATAATAATAATATAGTATAGTTAGGGAATAAAAGAGGATTTGGGGATAGAGGGACTTGAACCCTCACAACTTATAAAGTCGACGGATTTTCCTTTTACTAGAAATTTCATTGTTGTCAGTATTGACATGTAGAATGGGACTCTCTCTTTGTCCTCGTCCGATTAATCCACTTTTTTAAAGATCTCGAAAACTTTGAATTTTAATTGAAGAATTTGATTATTCAATATTCGATTGGAGTGGATTCACAATAATGAAAAAAAAAAATTATGATATGAGTTTTTTATTTCATAATCATTATCATTTCTAATTTCATTTTTAAAAAAGATAAAGAACCTATATTATAATTAGAATATAATATGAGTTCTGTGATTAATCGTTTGCTATGTCAGTATCTATACGTGTTTATTAAATGTATAAGGTATAAAACCCCTCTTTCTCTAATTTAGAACTAGAAGGAATTCCACTAACAACACAACGTAATTAACTCGATTCGTTAGAACAGCTTCCATTGAGTCTCTGCACCTATCCTTTTCCTTTGTATTCTAGTTCGAGAACCCCTTGTTTTCTCAAAACACGGATTTGGCTCAGGATTGCCCTTTTTTAATTCCAGGGTTTCTCTGAATTTGGAAGTTACCACTTAGCAGGTTTCCATACCAAGGCTCAATACAATCAAGTCCGTAGCGTCTACCGATTTCGCCATATCCCCATTTCCCTCTTCTTTGAGACCAGGATTCCTTGTGTAATTTCATCCATCTCTTAGTTTTTTTTTTGAATCATTGAGTTCATCACTCAACGTAGTCTAGCAGTTCAGTTCGACTCTATTTGAGAGACCTCGCTTGCTTATTGCAATTCAGAATTGAATTGATTCTATCCTTGATGTATTTGCAATTCAATCCGAATCAATATATCCAAAAGTTTTTATCTCCCCCACCTCCCGTCTTACTTTTTTATAGTATTCAAAATTATACTATAACGCTTGATATTTATTCTTTTTTTCTAATCAGAATTAGCAATTTTATTTACTCTGACTCTATGTTCCCCTTAGTGAAATATTAATCCTCAAATTATTAACAAATAATAAAGTCTATAATGATCGAATGAAAATACCAATAAATTCTATAATTTTATTTTTTAATATCCTATAGTTAAGCATATCAAGCTAACTTTATCTTTAAGAAGTTTTAGTATTTTTTTATTTTTATAAGTATAACTTCAAATTTAGAACTAGTTAATAGCTAAGATTAATAACTAATATCTGAGATTTTACGGATTTCCTATACTATACCTATTTCTATTTGTTACACTATTTCCGTTATGTAAGCCCACTTAGCTCAGAGGTTAGAGCATCGCATTTGTAATGCGAGGGTCATCGGTTCAAATCCGATAGTCGGCTTTTTTTTCTCTATCGATGTTCTACGAACAAGAATCTCTTTTTTTCCGAATTAAATGGAGAATCCAGGATCTTTTATGTTTTTTACCTTACAATTTTGCTAGATACAAAACAATAAAATAAATAATATATATACAAAAAAAAAAGATTTTGATGAAATTCCATTTTTTGGGGTACTTTAGTTGATTTTACTCTGTTTATCCTGTAGTTTAATTCAGTTTTAATTTCGATGTATTCTGTAATGTAAATACAATGAATTAATTGTGTAAAATGAAATTTCAATAAAATTAAAAAAAGGAGTCTTCATGTCCCGTTATCGAGGACCTCGTTTAAAAAAAATACGCCGTCTGGGAGCTTTACCAGGACTCACTAGAAAAACACCTAAATCCGGAAGTAATCTTAAAAAAAAAATTCAATTCTGGGAAAAAGGAGCAATATCGTATTCGTCTTCAAGAAAAAACAGAAATTGCGTTTTCATTATGGTCTGACAGAACGACAATTACTTAGATATGTACATATCGCTGGAAAAGCAAAAAGGTCAACAGGCCAGGTTTTACTACAATTACTTGAAATGCGTTTGGATAATATCCTTTTTCGATTGGGTATGGCTTCAACCATTCCTGGGGCCCGCCAATTAGTCAACCATAGACATATTTTAGTTAATGGTCCGTATAGTCAATATACCAAGTTTTCGTTGCAAACCCCGAGGATATTATTACTACGAAAGATAACCAAAGATCAAAGGTCTGGTTCAAAATTATATTGCTTCATCGGACCCGGGGAAATTGCCAAAGCATTTGGCGATTGACACGTTGGAATATAAGGACTAGTAAATAAAATCCTAGATAGGAAGTGGGTCGGTCTCAAAATAAATGAGTTGTTAGTTGTAGAATATTACTCTCGTCAGACTTGAACTTAACGAAAAAAGGAAGGTTCATAGAATTTTCTTCCCCTTCCCCTTTCCCCGAACTAAATCGCCCTAAGACCATTACCATTAATTTGTATTTTCCCATCAACTAGCTAAAATTGATTAACCCTAGGATTAGGATCCTTTTTTCTTTTGTCCTCTATGTGTATTTTACATACCACAGTAATTTGCTATAGAGAATTTCTAATTTCTATTAAATCAAAATAAGATAATATAAGATATTATATTATTGCTGGAAAAAATTGTTATTTGATTTGATACATTGTGATCCTTAACGTTGATGAATTAAGAAAAACGGAAAGGAGAGGGATTCGAACCCTCGGTAAACAAAAGTCTACATAGCAGTTCCAATGCTACGCCTTGAACCGCTCGGCCATCTCTCCTACATAACTTATTATGGAAAAATAAACTGAGTGAATAGCGAGTTTTCTTATTCCTGCAGTACAGGTACAACCGCAACCACTCGGGGGTTCCATAGTTCTATTTGGAAAAATTCCTTTTGATCTAAGTGGAAGGATACAGGATTTTTTACTAGAAATTGCGCTCGCTATAAAATATAAGTTTTAATTTGGGTTTTCCCGCAACTAAAGAAAAAAGAAAATGGAAGAATTCTTCTTATTGCATAATAAAATAAAGAAACCTTAGAATTCCGTTTGCATAAGATACGCTACACCATACTATCGAAATCAAAATAGGGTATGAGACAATTAATAACTTTGAAAACACGAAATAGTTGATAACATAAGTTGTTGTTCAGAAATAGGAAGTGGAATGAAATCCAGTCTTAGTCAAATATTTCATATCTCTTCGTGTCCAAGCAGAAGGAAAAGGATACAATTTGAGCTGAGCGGAAAATCCATATCTCTCTTATCCATTTAAAGCATATGGATTTAGAGTAGAGCATATGGATCAATTCCTATTTATAATTATAAGAATCGAAATGTGTTTTGTTTTTATGTTATTTTGTGAAGGAATGAAAACAATTCTATATAGAATGGGTTGGGAATTATGCCTAGATCCCGTGGAAATGGAAATTTCATTGATAAGGACCTCCTCAATTGTAGCCAATATTTTATTGCGAATAATTCCGACAACCTCAGGAGAAAAAAAAGGCATTTACTTATTATAGAGATGGTGCGATTTGACTCTTTTTTTTTGCTTTTTTTTAGCCCTACCTATACCTCAGTCTTACGAAAGAAAGAGAGGGGGGTTGGCATAGAGAGAACCAAATTTGTAAAGCAAACAAACCCACGCTTCGGGAAGGTGAGGCGAACTAACAATTCCTTCCGTCGTGTATCCTCGATTGATGCGGCTTCAGATACTTCAATTGTAGATTTGAGTATTGAGCGAAAGGTTACACCTACAGGATATGGTAGGGTATGGATTACAGGGGCCAATCCTACTCTATTAGTATCCGTAGGCAGCATAGGGGAGAAAAGCACTACACCTAGAAATAGGAATCAACAAGAGAAAAACTTTGTTAGAAATTACCCCTTTCCTGATCGGTATCAGGGCTGGGAAGAATGGTTGGGATAACAAACAACCATCAGGTTTGTACTTTGGATACCCCTATAACCATCAAAGATCGTTGAAGTAGCTAATTCCTCTAAATAGGAGGCGTTGAGAACAAAGAAATTATTGGAGCTATCGTTTTCCTCTAGCATTATAGAATTCATTGGTGTTAAGAAAAACCTCGGTGTTAAGAAAAACCTCTTGTGGGAAGGTTGGCTAGAGATTTCTTGGAAAAATACCAGCCCCTTTCGGTTCATAATGAGACGGGACTAATTCTATTTTGATTCTATAGATTATTTCGCTTAGTACTATTATGTACAGAAGGGAGGAGCCGTATGAGATGAAAACCTCATGTACGGTTTTGGAACGGAGATTTTTTGAATAGAATGAACGACCGTAACGGATGTTGGCTCAATCCGAAGGAAATTATGCGGAAGCTTTGCAAAATTATTATGAAGCTACGCGACTAGAAATCGATCCCTATGATCGAAGTTATATACTCTATAACATAGGCCTTATACACACAAGCAATGGAGAGCATACAAAGGCTTTGGAATATTATTTCCGGGCACTAGAACGAAACCCCTTCTTACCGCAAGCTTTTAATAATATGGCCGTGATCTGTCATTACGTGCGACTATCTCCACTATAGAAAGAAAAAAAAAAAAGAGAGGATCAAATTTTCTAGTAAATACTAGAAAAAAAGGGCTTTCTACATAGGGATCGTAAAAACAACGATTTTTCCCTATCAGCTGTAGGAAGGAAGGACACTTCACGAGAATCAAAAAACGAAGAAAGTATGGCCTATACTACTACTCTATGGATAAAGTTTCTCAAATTGATAGAGAAAGCACCGTAAAGATCAATTAGTGAGCGACTGGGTCGATACAACTAAAAAAAACTGCTTACTTATCCCATGATATGGGGCAAAATTTAGGAATCCGCTTATGTAATAGAGCCGATCCACTAAGGGATTAAGCAGCGGTGTAGTATCAGATCCCAAAGATAGTAAGTTCTTTTTTCTTTCTTATGGAAAAAAGTCTTTTTCAAGGATTCTATAGAGATTTCATATATGAAACCGGGATAGTTACCTCTCAGAAAATTTGAACGAAGGCTCTATATCTATCTATGCTTCATTCTTCTGAAGGTGGGAAAAAAGATCAAACTGATTATTGATAAAAATTAGGGTTTGAAACTTAGGTAATTAATTTCTTCTGCTTAACCCAAGAACAAATTGGATCGATTTTTGATAAATCGAATTCAGTTAAGATAGGGGAAATTCAGATAGCAATTTCTGAGCCGTATGAGGTAGGAAACTCTCAAGTACGGTTCTAAGGGAAGGAACTTCCTATTCCGACCGAGGAGAACAGGCCATTCTACAGGGTGATTCGGAAATTGCGGAAGCTTGGTTTGATCAAGCTGCTGAATATTGGAAACAAGCTATAGCGCTTACTCCGGGAAATTATATTGAAGCACAGAACTGGTTGAAGATTACGAAGCGCTTTGAATTTGAATAAGACCATGCTCCTTCTTTTTCATAAAATGGGTGGTTTGGTTGTTGATCCATTAATCAAATAAATTAGGTCGTAAGATCGAATCAAGAATTTCATTATATCCATTTCTTATACCTTCTATTTTATATGATATTTCATAAGAATAAACCATAGGGATAGGGTCTAGAATAGAAGTAATAAAGTGAATAAAAAGAGGGGGCAATCTAAATATTGCTAATATATTAGGACCATCTTATTAATAATTCTAATGAGTTATCTTGGAATTTAGAATCAAATAAAAAACCCTATATTATGCTCAAGGAAAGTAGATATAGATAGGAGCTTATGCCCTCAAAAAAAATACACTAGTTTCTTAAATTAAAAATAAAAAAGATTTTTTTCTTACGTCGAGAAATATTTGTTTTTCAAGATAAACAATGTCCGTTAGGCACCTAATCTTTATGTCATAATAGACCCGAACACTTGAACACTTGCCTCGGATTGACTTCAATATATAATTGCTCCAGTGAATAACTAAAAAAAAAATAGAAGGATGGTAGATAGTAAGAAAAGAACTAATCACAATATCTATCTTTCAAAATCTATCTTTCAAAATCTATCTTTCAAAATATATATCTTTCAAAGATTCACTAAAAGACAGTTGGCGGGTCTCTTTGTATGTCTTGTCCGGAAAGAGGAGGACTTAATGATTATTCGTTCGCCGGAAACCAGAAGTAAAAATTGTTGTGGATTGGGATCCTGTAAAAAACATCTTTTGAGGAATGGGCCAGACCCGGCCATTTCTCAAGAACACTAGCTAAGGGCCCTGATACTACCACTTGGATCTGGAACCTACATGCTGATGCTCACGATTTCGATAGTCATACTGGTGATTTGGAGGAGATTTCTCGAAAAGTCTTAGTGCTCATTTCGGGCAACTTTCCATTATCTTTCTTTGGTGAGTGGCATGTACTTTCATGGCGCCCGTTTTTTCCAATTATGAAGCATGGCTAAGTGATCCTACTCACATTGGACCCAGTGCTCAGGTAGTTTGGCCTATAGTAGGGCAAGAAATATTGAATGGTGATGTAGGCGGGGGTTTCCGAGGAATCCAAATAACTCTGGTTTTTTCAGCTTTGGCGAGCATCTGGATATAACTAGTGAATTACAACTCTATTGTACTGCAATTGGTGCATTGATTTTTGCAGCGTTAATGCTTTTTGCTGGTTGGTTCCATTATCACAAAGCCGCTCCCAAATAGGCCTGGTTCCAAGAGTAGAATCCATGTTGAATCACCACTTAGCGGATTATTAGGACTTGGGTCTCTTTCTTGGGCGGGGCACCAAATTCATGTATCTTTACCAAATTAACCAATTTCTTGACGCTGGGGTGGATCCTAAAGAGATACCACTTCCTCATGGAATTTATCTTGAATCGGGACCTTTTGGCTCAACTTTATCCTAGTTTTGCCGAAGGAGCAACCCCTTTTTTCACTTTAAATTGGTCCAAATACGCAGAATTTCTGACTTTTCGCGGAGGACTAGATCCAGTAAACCGGTGTCTCTGGCTGACCGATATTGCGCACCATCATTAGCTATTGCTATTCTTTTCCTAATCGCAGGTCATATGTATAGGACCAATTGGGGTATTGGCCAGGGACTTAAAGATATTTTGGAGGCTCACAAGGGCCCATTTACAGGACAAGGCCATAAGGGGTCTTTATGAAATCTTAACAAACGTCATGGCATGCTCAATTATCTCTTAACCTAGCTATGCTAGGCTCTACAACCATTGTTGTAGCTCATCATATGTATTCTATGCCTCCCTATCCATACCTAGCTACTGACTATGGTACACAACTTTCCTTGTTCACACACCACATGTGATTGGCGGATTTCTAATAGTCGGTGCTGCTGCACATGCAGCAATTTTTATGGTAAGAGACTATGATCCAACTACTCGATACAACGATCTATTAGATCGCGTCCTTAGACAACCGCGATGCAATCATATCCCAACCTTAACTGGGTAAGTATATTTCTAGGTTTTCACAGTTTTGGCTTGTACATTCATAATGATACCATGAGTGCTTTAGGCCGTCCACAAGATATGTTTTTCGGATACTGCCATACAATTACAACCTATCTTTGCTCAATGGGTACAAAATATCCATGCTACTGCGCCTGGCGTACAGCTCCTGGTGCAAACAACAAGTACTAGCTTAACGTGGGGAGGCGGCGAGTTAGTAGCAGTAGGTGGCAAAGTGGCTTTGTTACCTATTCCATTAGGAACCGCAGATTTTTTAGTCCATCACATTCATGCATTTACCATACATGTGACTGTATTAATACTTTTTGAAAGGTGTTTATTTGCTCGGAGTTCCCGTTTGATACCCGATAAAGCAAATCTAGGTTTTCCGCTTTCCTTGCGATGGCCTGGCCGAGGGGGAACATGTCAAGTATCCGCCTGGGATCATGTTTTCTTAGGTTTATTCTGGATGTACAATGCAATTTCGGTAGTCATTTTCCATTTCAGTTGGAAAATGCAGTCGGATGTTTGGGGTACTATAATGATCAAGGGGTGGTAACTCATATTACAGGGGAAACTTTGCACAGAGTTCCATTACGATTAATGGGTGCTTCGAGGATTTCTTGTGGGCACAGGCATCGCAAGTCATTCAAGTCTTATGGTTCTTCATTATCTGCATATGGTCTTTTTTTTAGGTGCTCATTTTGTCTGGGCCTTCAGTTTAATGTTTTTATTCAGCGGCCGTGGTTATTGGCAAGAACTCATTGAATCTATCGTTTGGGCTCATAACAAATTAAAAGTTGCTCCTGCTACTCAGCCTAGAGCCTTGAGCATTATACAAGGACGCGCTGTAGGAGTAACCCATTACTTCTGGGTGGAATTGCCACGACATGGGCATTCTTCTTAGCGAGAATTATTGCAGTAGGATAGTGGCTAGGAGGATTTGAAAGGCATTATGGAATTAAGATTCCCAGGTTTATGCCAAGGCTTCGCTCAGGACCCCACTACTCGTCGTATTTGGTTTGGTATTGCTACCCGCACATGATTTCGAAAGTCATGATGATATTACTGAAGAACGTCTTTATCAGAACATTTTTGCTTCTCACTTTGGGCAATTAGCAATAATCTTTCTATGGACGTCCGGAAATCTGTTTCATGTAGCTTGGCAAGGAAATTTTGAATCATGGATACAGGATCCTTTACACGTAAGACCTATTGCTCATGCGATTTGGGATCCTCATTTTGTCAACCCGCTGTGGAAGCCTTTACTCGAGGAGGTGCTGCTGGTCCAGTGAATATTGCTTATTCTGGAGTTTATCAGTGGTGGTATACATAGGATTACGCACCAATGAGGATCTTTATACTGGAGCTCTTTTTCTATTATTTCTTTCTACGCTGTCCTTAATAGCGGGTTGGTTACATCTACAACCCAAATGGAAACCAAGCCCTTTCGTGGTTCAAAAACGCGGAATCTCGTCTCAATCATCATTTGTCAGGACTTTTCCGGGGTAAGTTCTTTGGCTTGGACAGGACATTTAGTTCATGTTGCTATTCCCGCATCCAGGGGGAGTACGTTCGATGGAATAATTTCTTAGATGTATTACCCATATCCCCAGGGGTTGGGACCCCTTTTGACGGGTCAATGGAATCTTTATGCCCAAAACCCTGATTCGAGTAATCATTTATTTGGTACCGCTCAAGGAGCGGGAACTGCCATTCTAACTCTTCTTGGGGGATTCCATCCACAAACACTAAGTTTGTGGCTGACCGATATGGCTCACCATCATTTAGCTATTGCATTTATTTTTCTCATTGCCGGTCACATGTATCGAACTAACTTCGGAATTGGGCACAGTATTAAAGATCTTTTAGAAGCGCATACTCCTCCGGGGGGTCGATTTGGCGTGGGCATAAGGGCCTTTATGACACAATCAACAATTCGATTCATTTTCAGTTAGGTCTTGCTCTAGCTTCTTTAGGGGTTATACTTCCTTAGTAGCTCCAACAAATGTACTCTTACCTCCTTATGCATTCATAGCACAAGACTTAACTACTCAAGCTGCTTTATATACTCATCACCAATATATTGCAGGTTCATCATGACAGGGGCTTTTGCTCATGGAGCTATTTTTTTCATTAGGGATTACAATCCGGAACAGAATGTAGGATAATGTATTGGCAAGAATGTTAGACCATAAAGGAAGCTATCATATCTCATTTAAGTTGGCTAGCCTCTTTCAAGGATTCCATACCTTGGCCTTTATGTTCATAACGACGTCATGCTTGCTTTTGGTACTCCAGAAAAGCAAATCTTGATCGAACCTATATTTGCCCAATGGATACAATCTGCTCATGGCAAGACGACATATGGGTTCGATATACTCATATCTTCAACGAATGGCCCCGCTTTCAATGCGGGTCGAAGCCTATGGTTGCCCGGATGGTTGAATGCTGTTAATTGAGAATAGTAATTCGCTTTCTTAACAATAGGACCTGGGGATTTCTTGGTTCATCATGCTATTGCTCTAGGTTTGCATACAACTACATTGATTTTAGTAAAGGGCGCTTTAGATGCACGCGGTTCCAAATTAATGCCAGATAAAAAGGATTTTGGATATAGTTTTCCTTGTGACGCCCAGTGGCGCGGCGGTACTTGTGATATTTCTGCTTGGGACGCATTTTATTTGGCAGTTTTTCTGGATGTTAAATACCATTGGGTGGGGTTACTTTTTATTGGCATTGGAAACATATCACATTATGGCAGGGCAACGTTTCACAATTTAATGAATCCTCCACTTATTTGATGTGGATGTTAAGAGATTACCTATGGTTAAACTCTTCACAACTTATCAATGGATATAATCCTTTTGGGATGAATAGTTTATCGGTATGGGCGTGGATGTTCTTATTTGGACATCTTGTTTGGGGGCTACTGGATTTATGTTCTTAATTTCCTGGCGGGGGTATTGGCAGGAATTAATTGAGACTTTAGCATGGGCTCATGAACGCACACCTTTAGCTAATTTAATTCGCTGGGAGAGATAAGCCCGTGGCTCTTTCCATTGTGCAAGCAAGATTGGGTTGGATTAGCTCACTTTTCCGTGGGTTATATATTCACTTATGCAGCTTTCTTGATTGCCTCAACATCAGGCAAGTTTGGTTAATTTAGTTTGTTTTTTTGTACTGTATCAGCACCATAGTTCATTACTCTTGATAGAGAGGGAGGATCTGCCTTTTTAGATTTCTTTTTTCTATTTATTTTTCCATCTAGGATTAGAACCGTATACTTGGTAATAATAGCAACGACACATTATGGCAAAAAAAAGTTTGATTCAGAGGGAGAAGAAGCGGCAGAAATTAGAACAGAAATATCATTTGATTCGTCAATCTTTAAAAAAAAAGATAAGAAGCAAAGTTTCTCCCTTGAGTTTGAGTGAAAAAACGAAAATGCGAGAAAAATTGCAATCCCTACCGCGTAATAGTGCACCTACACGCCTTCATCGACGTTGTTTTTTGACCGGAAGACCTAGAGCTAACTATCGACATTTTGGGCTATCCGGACACGTACTTCGAGAAATGGTTTATGAATGTTTGTTACCGGGTGCAACAAGATCCAGTTGGTAAGGATAAAATACCCTTTCGTATTTGTATGGATTTCTGGAATTGATAATCATAGAGGAGCCCTCTTTACCATTCTGTATAAATGGACTATTCTATTTGTATAGATATTGGTAGAGGGGCGTATCCAACCCTCTTTTATCCACTAGTTACCCCTCTTTAGTTTAAGAGTATAGAGCAGTTTGGTAGCTCATAAGGCTCATAACCTTGGGGTTGCGGGTTCGATTCCCACTACCGCCTCCATACTCCTTCTTTATGATATATGCATGATATAATATATACATCATGCATTTGTATCTGGATTTTTTTGATTTCCTAAAAGAGTTTTGGTCTAACAGTTTTTTCTCGGAAGAAGCAAAAAAATAAAAGAAAGAATAAAATATGAAATGAAAAGCGTCCATTGTCTAATGGATAGGACAGAGGTCTTCTAAACCTTTGGTATAGGGTTCAAATCCTATTGGACGCTAATCTTATTTCTATCTATTCTTTAAATAACTATACTAAACTAAAAACAAAGAAAACTTTTTTGCATGATTCAAATGAAAAAGCTTTCCTCAACGATTCCTATTCTACTAACAAGAGTAGACATGCCAAAATTTATTTGTTACTGAAGAGAAAACCGTTCCAGCTGTTCCTGAATAGCTTCCTTCAAAAGGATTTCCGCTTGCTCGGTGAATGTCTTGCTAGAAGATATAATTTCTTGGAATTGAGGTTTAGTATCTTTTAGATGTTTACGTAACTCATCCAGAAATTTATTTACCTGTTCAATTTCTAACGAATCAAGATATCCTCTTGTTCCGGTATAAATAGTAGCTATCTGCTCTTCCACTGGGAGAGGATTTGCCTGGGATTGTTTAAGCAATTCCCTTAATCGTCGACCCCTTGCCAATTGATTCTGACTTGTTTTATCGAGAGCAGAGGCGAATTGTGCAAAGGCTTGTAACTCTGCGAATTGCGCTAGTTCCAATTTTGATTTGCCAGCTACTTGTTTCATGGCTTTAATTTGAGCCGCGGATCCTACTCTGGAAACAGAAATACCCACATTAATAGCGGGTCGAATTCCGGCATTGAATAGATCCGCAGATAAGAATATTTGTCCATCTGTAATGGAGATTACATTAGTAGGGAATATAGGCGGAAACGTCTCCAGATTGAGTCTCAACTATTGGTAAAGCGGTCATACTTCCTTCGCCTAAAAGAGAATTTATTTAGCGGCTCTTT
Source organism: Triticum urartu (assembly GCF_056163025.1). Taxonomy (NCBI): domain Eukaryota; kingdom Viridiplantae; phylum Streptophyta; class Magnoliopsida; order Poales; family Poaceae; genus Triticum; species Triticum urartu. The sequence goes on along the minus strand of NW_028260368.1, from coordinate 15,584,015 downwards.
CTAAAAGGCGTGAATGCAAATAAAAAACATCCCCTGGATAAGCCTCACGTCCGGGAGGTCTTCTTAATAGAAGGGACATTTGGCGATAAGCTTGTGCCTGTTTGGAGAGATCATCATAAATTATTAAAGTATGCCGTTCGCGGTACATAAAATACTCAGCCAGTGCTGCTCCCGTATAAGGAGCGAGGTATTGTAATGTAGCAGGTGAATCCGCCATTTCAGCTACTACAATAGTGTATTCCATGGCCCCCCTCCTCATGGAAAGTAGTTACTACTTGAGCTACGGAGGATGCTCTTTGACCGATAGCTACATAAACACATATTACACCTTGCCCTTTTTGATTGAGAATTGTATCTGTGGCTACTGCTGTTTTGCCAGTCTGTCTGTCCCCAATAATTAACTCTCGCTGACCGCGCCCTATAGGGATCATCGAATCGATAGCAATAAGCCCTGTTGAAGAGGTTCGTATACGGAACGCCTGGAAATTATACTTGGAGCAGGAGATTCAATTAAGCGAGATTCGGAAGCTATAATTTCGCCTTTCCCATCAATAGGTTTAGCCAGAGCATTTACAACACGACCCAAGTAAGCCTCACTCACGGGTATCTGAGCAATTCTTCCTGTTGCTTTTACAAAACTTCCCTCTTGTATCATCAACCCATCGCCCATTAATACAATCCCAACATTTTGGATTCCAAATTCAGAGCAATACCCCTAGTACCTCTGCAAATTCGACTAATTCACCTGACATTATTTCACCAAGACCTATAATACGAGCAATCCCATCCCCCACTTGAACTAACGCGACCTATATTCTCAATCCCTACTTTCCTATTATATTGTTCAATACGTTCGCGGAGAATTTTATGAATTTCGTCGACTCGAAGGGTTGCCATTAGTGTTTCTTGACTCTTTTTTCGGAAGCAAGGGGAAAAATAATGCCTAAATTCTAAACGAAAGTAGAAGTTCAAGGCCTAATTAATTTAATTATTTCTTCCATTCCAGGGACCCGAGAATGCCAATATTAGCACGAATCGTACGGAAATGTAACTCGGTATTCAAACAACTATTCAGAGTTCCTAGAGCTCCTTGTACGGCCTGTTGGAAAACCCGCTGTCGGACCTGATTCATTGCCCTTTGTTTTTCAAAATAAAGGGTTTCGTTTTTAGACTTTTCCAATTGTTCCAAACTAATAGAAGTAGCATTAATCAAATTTGCTTTTTCTCGTTCTATCTCAGAGTATCCATTCATTCGATACTCATCCGCTTCTAGTTCGACTTTCTGTAATCGAATCCGAGCTTTTTCGAGTTGCTCAATGGTCCCTCTACGCAATTCTTCTGAATTTCGAATAGTACTCAAGATCCTCTGTTTTCGATTATCTAATAAATCTTTTAATGAAAGTAGATTATTTGTAAGTTTACAACTTTTATGATCTCTTCCCGAACCAAACATGAATCTTTCGATTCATTTGGCTCTCACGCTCCTTTTTTTTTTTCTATAGCTATTTCCATATCTTTTTTTTAAGTAATGAGCCTATCCTCTATCTTCTTTTTATGTTTATATTTCAATATACCGAAACCTATATAAAGACTAGATAAATATTAAGAGGACTCTTCCGCCTAGATAAAAATATATCATGGTCAGCAAAGTTGTTTCTTTATTTTATTTGCCCTCTAGTTAATAATTTCAATTTCATTAAGAAAAACTAACTAAATAAATGGAAAATGAAAATTAATAGAATTCTTTTTTATTTTTTTTTTCTTCAAATCCCAAAAAATTTCTCTTTTTTATACATAGGTCGTCGATTCGGCATTGGTTAAAAAAAGGGCAGGGTGCCCCCATTTTTTTTCTAGTAAATAGTTCAAACCATTTTATCGATATGAGTGTTCTATATCAGATAAATTTTACATTAGCTATTTCCCGTTTAAATTGGTACTAATACTAATATAGTTGTAGAAAGAGTACCTCTTTTTGCCTGACTTCAAGCAGTTTAGCTTTAACCGTGTAATGGTCTCACATTCTTGGTTTATAGAGAATCAAAGTTGATTTACCAATGAGTCGCGAAATGCTATGGTTCTTCCATATGATTTTCTGAATTTATTCAGAAGTAATTCGTCGAGATCGTGCACCCTTTTCTTATTTATCCGAAAAAATACTAAAAAATATTATAAAGTGCAGGCCGGATAGATCCAATCTATTCTGAAATAGACAACTCGCACACACTCCCTTTCCAAAAAAAATCAAAACACCAACCACTACAGTTAGATTTATTAGATTTTGTTGCTAAAATATCGGTATTAAGCCCGAAACTGCCAGCGGATGGCCAGTGAGCTAAAAAAACGAAAGAATGGGTTACATTTTTCATATGCTCTCCTCTTATAGATAGGACGAACAAAGAACAAAGTTTTTCGATCACTTACTTCGCTCGCCCTTTTTTGATCGGTTTTTTTAATGCAAATAGATTCAATCTAGTAATTTTCTTTAGATTAAGTCTTACGTCTTGTTTGACCGGTGAAAGACTTCCTTTGTTGAAATGTTCTGTTCCCAAAATTCCTAAAATAAAAGAAAAAACTTTCCACTTTCCTAAACTAAGGACGGGAAATAAGAAGGTGAGCATATCTTCTAAATTAATAATACTCAACTCAGCCCTTCCTAGAATGGGGTATTATCTGTCCCGATAAATAGATAATTCCAGGAGTAATAAATAGGATTAAATTAAATAAAGTATTGATATAATTGGAATTGTGGAAGCAAATACCAATTTAACTAAAAAAAGAAAAAAGTATCTAATCGAAATCGAAAGAATTTTTTTTTTAAGATTAATCAAAAGGGTTCGCAAATAAAAGCGCTAGTGCCACAACTAGTCCATAAATTGTTAAAGCTTCCATAAAAGCTAGACTAAGCAATAAAGTACCTCGTATTTTACCTTCTGCTTCTGGCTGTCTCGCAATACCTTCTACAGCTTGTCCTGCAGCAGTACCTTGACCAACTCCAGGTCCAATAGAAGCAAGCCCTACGGCCAATCCAGCAGCAATAACAGAAGCAGCAGCAATTAGTGGATTCATGGTGAGTAGTTCCTCGTGTCAAAAAAAAGAAATGGTTAAGGATACAATCAACCATAAATTCTTACTTCTAAGCTCTATTGGGGAGAAGTAAAGTAACTAAAAAGTACAAATTGAAATCAAATTGAAATGATAATGTGAATTGTCCGAACTACATAGAAGGAATTCCATATCCATATATCGGATTAGATAATGAATCTAACCTAGGAATATATAATATAATATCCATAAATATACATTTGTATTCTTCTATTTGTTTGCATATTTTCTCATTTTCTATTGAATCGGATTCTAAAATCATTGCTTAAAGTGGAAACCTGCATAAAAGAGGACTCCACTTATAGACATTAAGGATATTATAGTATAGATCTAGCCTGACTCCACCCTCCTTAATGCATATATACTTTGAAAATTCCATAATATAGTCTATTCTATTCTCTCTCCTACAACTCTAGGCTATATATTCATACGCATTTCTAACTATTTTTTTGCAACCAAGCAGATTATCTGGAACCATGCATGAATTGAGCTAAGCTGCAAAAAAAAAAAAATACTATTTCCAAAAAGAGTCAATTCAATGATGACCCTCCATGGATTCACCTATATAGGCTGCGGCTAATGTTGCAAAAATAAGAGCTTGAATACCGCTTGTAAATAATCCAAGAAACATGACGGTATAGGGATTACTAAGGGGACTAAAGAAACAAGAACAACAACGACTAATTCATCCGCCAATATATTCCCGAAAAGTCGAAAGCTAAGCGATAATGGTTTTGTGAAATCTTCTAGGATGTTAATTGGTAAAAGGATTGGAGTTGGTTTAATATATTTCTCGAAATAGCTCAATCCTTTTTTGCTAAGACCAGCATAAAAATATGCCGCTGACGTGAGTAAAGCTAAAGCAACAGTAGTATTTATATCATTCGTGGGCGCTGCTAATTCCCCAATGGGGTAACTCTATAATTTTCCAAGGTAAAAGAGCACCCGACCAATTCGAAACAAAAATAAAAAGGAACATAGTTCCAATAAAGGGAACCCAGGGACCATATTCTTCTCCAATCTGAGTTTTGCTCAAGTCTCGAATAACTCAAGGACATATTCAAAAAAATTCTGACCGTCGGTCGGGATGGTTTGTGGATTCCGAACAGCTATGACAACTGAACCTAGCAAGATAGTAATTACGACCCAAGAAGTGATGAGTACTTGGGCATGAATTTGGAAACCTCCTATTTGCCAATAGAAGTGTTGGCCTACTTCTACACCCGATATATCGTATAACCCCCTTGAGTGTTTTAATGGAACAAGGTATATAATATTCATATTGTCCTCTGATAAAAATTGAACTTCAAAAAAGGAATTCTTTTGATTCAACCATCTCTTTCTCAACTCAGCAACTTGAAGTATTAATCTTATATTTAGGATACCAAGAAAGCACATCAGATCATAATATATATCAATACCCTCTAATATATATCAATATTCCCCCTTCTTTTTTCTATGCAAAAAAAATTCTATGCAAAAAAAAAGATATAGTAAAGTAAGTGATTCCATAAAATTACGCAGTTGCCCAAGAATTCACTATATATTCTTAATCAACGATTTCTTATATAGAGAGAACGGGCCCTCACAAATTGAAAATACTAATTTGTTAAGAATCAATCGAATTGAAGTCATAGTGTCATCGTTGGCTGGAATCGATATATTCGCGAGATCCGGGTCACAATTTGTATCGACTAAAGAAATAGTAGGAATCCCCAAAATGGCACATTCCCGAAGAGCTATATACTCTTTTTGCTGATCAAGGACGATCACAATGTCTGGCAATCTCGTCATATATTTGATCCCGCCGAGATACCTTTGCAAAGTAGATAATTTTCTCTTCAAGATGGCCACATCTCTTTTTGGGAGATGGTGGAATTTTCCCATTTTTTCTTCTGCTCTTAAGTCTCTAAATTGAGAAAGTCTAGTTTTCGTAATCGACCAATTCGTTAACATACCACTGAACCACTTTTTATTAACATAATGACAACGAGCCCTTATTGCAGCTGATGCTACTAAATCTGTTGCTCTTTTTTTGGTACCAACAATTAAGAAACTTTTTCCCTGACTTGCTGCATCAAAAACTAAATCACAAGCTTCTGATAAAAAAACGAGCCGTTCTAGCGAGATTTATAATATGAGTACCTTTACGCTTGTGCCGAAATGTAAGGGGCCATTTTAGGATTCCATTTCTTAATACCATGACCAAAATGAACTCCTGCTTCTATCATCTCTTTCAAATTAATGTTCCAATTATCTTCTTGTCATTTTTTCCACACTTCCTTTTTTTTAATCCTTACCATTCCATTACGGAATTTAGTTCTTTTTGAAGATTAAGAAAGATCCGAAATAGGCTTGAAATAAATAATAATTGTTCCGAGAGAACCTTGTACTAAGATAAGAGTTGGCCATTGATACATGGTATAAACATAACCACCTTAATGAATTAACTGACTTGTTTTACTTATTAAAATAAAAATCTTAAAAATCTAAAATTTGACCTGTTAGTGTTCTAAGTTCAAAAGTCTAGTAAAGTAAAAAATATTTTTATGGGGGTTCTTATGTCTCATAAAAATTGTTTGTTACGTCAGAATCTGAAGAAACTAATTCTGTATGGAGAAACAAAAAATCTCTCATTTCCGACGCGAATAGATTTTTTTTTTTTATTTCGAAATAAAGGTTCTTGTCTTGTGGGGAACGATGCACAAATTTTTGGAATCCGGTACCAACAGGTATAATCCCCCCCAGAACTACGTTTTCTTTCAGCCTTTCAACCAATCAATGCGACCTCGTAGGGCAGCTTTTGCTAAAACTCGAGCAGTTTCTTGAAAACTTGCTTCAGATATGAAACTTTGGGTATTCAGGGAAGCCCTTGTTATTCCCAATAGATTGCCCGATAATAGATCGATTCATCCAAAGCTCGTCCTGCTCGTTCCGCTCGCAATAGTCCGATTAATTCCCCAGGCGAAAAAAACATTAGACATTCCATCTTCGGAAACCCCGCACTTTTGATGTTACTTGGCGTATAATAATCTCTATATGTCTATTATGGATCTGTACCCCTTGGGATCGATAAACCTTTTGGATTGTATTAACCAAAGAGATACGACTTTGGGCTATGGTTAGCTCAGCTCCATCAAGAATCCCCAAGGGACCCCAAGAATTCTTGGTATACGCTCATTCCAATCCTCAATTCTCCTTTCGAGATTCGGGGATAATGAATCAATTGAACGCGCTTCAAAGATTTGTTTCCACCTTTTTGAAGACCTTGCGTTATGTCACTAGAATCTCGATTTTTCATATATAAACGTAACTAACCTATCTCCCTTGTAAAGGATTTCTCCATAATGACCATTAACAGTTGCTCCTGTAGTGGCCAAATAAGGTTTAGCTGCTCTTATAACAAAGGAATTCATATTTACAATGAAAATTTGACCGTGATTTTTTTATGTGCGATTTAAATAGACATACATTTTCACAAATAAATTGTCCAAGGTGAATTATTGCCAATGTCTCTTCCCAAGAATCATGATGGACAAAGTGACAATTCAAAAGGAATGGATCCAACATTATGTTACTATCGAAATTAGAAATCCTTTTATTTTCATCTATTAAAGAGTATTTAAGTTCTTGAAGTACTTGGAAGGTTTGTTTTAAATTGTCAACGAACAAATATTTTTTTAACAGGATTTTATATGCGTTAGTAAATAGTAAGATGAAGAAAAATGCGATATACTAGCTACAATAGCGCCTAAGGGCCCAAAAATTTCTCGAATAGGAATTCTAAGGATTCCATTCTTTTATCGCATTGGGATGTTTTGAATTCTTGAATAAACCAATTCGAGAACAGTTGGATGCCGACAAAATCATCAAAGAGTGGTATTCTTTATTTCGATTCAACAAAGTGCCAATAGCTTCTGGATGTTGGCTAAGTGATTCAATCTTCGCCTTGGAATAAAAAGAATTGATATTGGCGCGATCTAACCTATTATGGGGAATCGGTCCTGCACTTGTCCTACCATACCTTTTTCGTGTATACGAAAAGTGGACTTGACTAACTCAATTCTTAGGAAATCGCGAATAAGATCATTTGCTCTTACCTCAACAAGGGAAGCACCAGCCTTTTCTTTTTCTTCTTGTTCCCAATTCACTACTAAGCAAGTTCTAACAAAATTGACTATTTGTGTGATAAATTCTTTGAGTTAACTTGCTATTTTCATGAGAAATAAAATTGACAAGTCGAATTTGGAGATTATTTTCTTCTTGCAAGAGATCCTGCGGGAAAAGTGTTGCTAAATTTCTTCCTTCGTCCATTTCATATGCCACTGTAGGGCGAACGGAAACAAAATACTTTTCCTTGCTCTTGAGAATTTTTTTCCGTTGAACATAGACCCAATTTTTCCTTTTTTTTGATTCCTTAGAATCTTTTTTTTGTCTTTCTGGCGGTATCAAACAGCCACCTAATATCTTATCCGCCTCTTCAGGAAAATGAATATCTCCGGAAAATATTTTGAGTTCCGTATGGCTTTTTTTTCTCTTCACTCGGACCAGTCCGCCTAGTCGACTTCTTGTATATTTTTGTGAGTTGTGTATTCACAGTCCAATAATACTATTGTCAAGTATCTTTAGGGATGAAGATCTCGGCAAGATATGAAGTTCTTGAAGAATGAAAAAAAAACCGATCTACTTCTTTTTGGTATTTTAGACTAAATTCTTTTGTTCCTCGATGCTCAATCAAACCCCTCTTTTTTTAAGATGGAATCTTCCTCTGGGCTCTCGTATTCGTCCTCTGAATCTTCTTCTGAGTCTTCCTCTAAAGTACCATATTTTTCCTCTGCGCTTTCCCCGGGGCTGCCATATTCGTCTTCTGAGTCTTCCTCTAGAGTTCCATATTCGTCCTCTTGGGTCCTATATTTGCTCTCTGGGCTCCCTATTCCTCTTCTGAGTCTTTCTCTAAAGTCCTATATTCGTTCTCTGGGTTCCCATATTCGTTTTCTGGGCTCCCATATTCGTCTTCTAGGGTTTCATATTCGTATTCGTCTTCTAGGATTCCATATTTAGATTCTTCTAGGGTTTCATATTCATATTCGTCCTCTCGGGTCCTGTATTCGTCTTCTAGGGTCTCATATTCCTCTTCTGAGTCTTCCGCTCGAGTCCTATATTCTTCTTCTAGGGTCCTATATCTAAATTTAACAATTCCTGAACCCTTTTTATCTTTTCTGTATCGGGGATCGTCAAAATAAGCAAAAATAGTATTTCTACGTAAAACACCCATAAGGGGGATTTCAATCGAAATCCCAAAACAGGATATTAGTTCTTTCTCTTGTTCTTGATGATATTGTAATGGAATGACGAACCTATTTCTTCGCTTTTTCGCCAACAATCTGAATTATCTTGAAAAATAGAAGGATAGATAAAATTCCAATGGCCATTGGACATGATTCGATCCGACGTTGAATAATCAAGAATTTCCCTATCTTTTTTACCATAAGTATTCATTTGATCTTGATCCTTGTGGAGTGAAAAAGACGCTATACTGGATCTGCACATACTTACTGACAATATCCATAAATGGCTTGTTTTTGGTAATCGGCGAAGATTACCATATTGATATTCGGCGCATGGTAAACATCAGTACTCCAGTGCATTTCGCCGTCTGATTCAGAATAAATATGCTTTTGTACCCTTTCTTTAAAATGTAAAGTGGACGTTCCGGCACGAATCTCCGCAATTACTTGTTCGGATTTACATATTGATCATTTTGCACTAGAATCAAGCTTTTTGAGGGAATATTCACACTATATAGAATATCTTGACTCTGAATAGTTACATGCAAGTCTATATAACATAGAAAAGCAGGCTGCCCATGACGGGTACGTGTGGGGGTGAACCAAATTCTCATTGAATTTTATTTTTCCATTCGAAGGGGATCGTACAAGGTCGGCAGTACCCCCTGTGAATACTCCGCCAGTATGAAAAGTTCTTAATGTTAGTTGAGTCCCTGGCTCCCAATTGATTGACCTGCAATAATACCTACGGCTTCTCCCAATTCGACCAGATCACTATGAGTAGGACTCCGGCCATAGCATAATTGACAGATCCAAGAAGTGCTTCGGCAAGTAAAGGGGGTTCTAATATATATTGGTTGTGCTCGAAATGGTTGTGCTCGAAAGGCAGTTATGAATCGATTGACTAATCCAATTCCAATATCTTGATTTCGCGCGGCAATGCATCGTGAACCGATATATATATCGTCTGCTAATACACGACCAATTAGTGTTTGGACAAAAGTTTTTCCGTCATCCCATTTTGAGGACTTACAGAAATACCTCGGATAGTACCTACAATCTCTTCTACGCACAATAATATGTGAACTACTTCAACAAGTCTACGTGTAAGATATCCAGCATCTGCTGTTCGCACAGCATTATCTACAACCCCTTTGCGGGCTCCATAGCAGGAAATTATATATTCTGTCAAAGAAAGTCCCTCGCGTAAATTGCTTTGAATAGGTAAATCAATCATTTGTCCTTGAGGGTCCGACATTAATCCTCTCATACCTACTAATTGGTGTACTTGAGATGCATTTCCTCTGGCTCCTGAAAAAGACATTAGATAGACTGGATTAGAAGGATCCGTTATCCGAAAATTTGAATTCATTTCTTGTTTCAAATATTCACTTGTCGCATACCATATCTCAACAGAATTGGCGTAATTTTTCTACCGCGTGTACAGCCCCATAATAATAGTGTTTTCTCCAAAAGAAAACTCTGTTGTTCCGCGTCTTGGACTAACCATCCCTTAGAGGGTATTGTTAAAAGATCCTCGATTCCTAACGAAATCGATGTAGTAGTGGCTTGATGGAAGCCCAGAGTCTTTAGTTGATCCAGTATATGGGATGTATATCCCATTCCAAAATGATCTATTAATCTGCTAATAAGTCGTTTCATACCAGTTCGTCTATCTCTTTATTATGAAAGACCAGATTGGCCCGTTCCGCCATACATAAGTACCCCCCCTTTTCGGCTGAGTAGGATTCGACAATTGCTGAGTAGGATTCGACAATGGGCCTGAGTCCAGTGATTCGAAAATTTAATTAACTTAATTGCCTCAATCTCAATCTGGATTCGCGTGGCAAATAATGATGATACTAGGGAAATCGGTAATGCCCCCCGAAAGGGGAGGGGCATCGCCGAATCTAACTTTCTTGTTTAGGTAGTGTATGAATAGGCCTGACTAAATCCTTGTATGGCTTCCTCTATTTCTCTATAAAAAGAAATATGACCAAGAGTGGTTCGAATGTATATCGAACGAATTTCTTTTTTTCTATTTCCCATTATTAGATAGTGGGCATAAATCTCATGATAAGTCCCCAAAGATTCATATTGAACTTTCAATCGGGAACTTCTCTTGACCCAATGACGCGTTGATCCAGGTTCCATCGTAGCCACAAGGGACTATCTAAACTGATTAGTTTTTGTCTATAAGCTCCCAGTGCATGCATCATAAGAACTAGAAAAATGGGGTTCTTTATCTTTCCTATATTTAAAATTATTATTATTATTGTAATTTACTTTTAGATTTGGGTAGTTTCTGCAACTATTATATCTATTTGCACAAATACCTCGACGCTTTCCAATCGTTAATACATAAAGCCCGATAAGCATGTCTTGGGTTGGTACGCAAATAGGATCCCCAATAGCGGGAGATAAGAGATTCATATGAGAAAACATAAGTAAACGGGCTTCTGCCTGAGCTTCCAAGGATAAAGGTAGATGAACAGCCATTTGATCTCCATCAAAGTCCGCATTGAAACCCTTACACACTAATGGGTGTAAAGAAATAGTACGCCCCTCTACTAAAGTGGGTTGAAAGGCCTGTATGCCTAATCTATGCAGGGTAGGTGCTCTATTTAACAGTACAGGATGTCCCCGCATAACTTCTTGAAGTATTTCCCATACAATGGGTTCTTTTTCCCAAATTTTCCTTTTAGCAATCCTTACATTAGAAGTGGCGCGTTTCGTGATTAAATCGCGAATTACAAATAGCTGAAAAAGCTTTATTGCTATCTCTAGAGGTAATCCACATTGATGTAATGAAAGCGAAGGACCCACAACAATGACAGAACGCCCCGAGTAATCGACCCGTTTCCCAAGCAGAGTCTCGCGAAACCTTCCCTCTTTACCTTCAATTACATCTGAAAGTGATTTGTATACTTTATTGTGACCATCCCTCGTCGGTTGCCCGCGGGACCCACTATCAAGAAGTGTATCCACGGCTTCTTGTACCAATTTTTCCTGGCACATTACTAAATCTGCTGGCGCTAATTCACTTCTTTTTAATAGATAGGCAAGATTGTTGTTCCGACGGATAACTCTCTTATAAAGTTCATTAATGTCTGAAGTCACTACTTTATCTCCAGACCTATAAACAATAGGTCTCAATTCGGGAGGAAGAACCGGTAATAAGCACAAAACCATCCATTCTGGTTCTACATTTGTTTGAATAAAATGTTTCGCCAATTGCATGCGTCTAATCAAAAAAACTTTTCTTATTCGTCTTTTTCTATCTTCCCACTCATCTCCACTATACCCCTCGTCTTCTAATTCCTTCCATTCGACCAAAGAATTCTCTATAATAATTCGCAAATCCAAATCTGCTAATTGTTCTCTAATAGCACCTGCTCCTGTCGCAATTTCCCGATTTCGAAATGTTGCAAAGCCTGGGGTAGAAAAAAAGGGAGAAATGCTGTGGTTACAGGATGCAATTTCCTCTTCGAATAAACCTCGTAATCGTAAAAAAGTGGGTTTTTTAGTGCTGGGCCTAGCAAAAGAGAAATCGCCGTATACTAGGCCCTCCAACTTCTTAAGAGGTTTATCTAAAAGATTCGCGATATAACTAGGAAGACCTTTCAAATACCACACATGAGTCACGGGACATGCGAGTTTGATGTATCCCATTTGATATCTTCGTATCCGAGAATCCACAAATTCGACCCCGCATTTTTGGCAAAATCTTTCGTCTTCGTTTTCAGCTCCGCTCGCTCGAGAATTGCCACAAGCGCAAATCCCGCTTTTTATGGGTCCAAAGATTCTTTCGCAAAACAATCCATCTTTTTCTGGTTTATCGGTTTTATAATGAAAAGTAGAGGGCCTTGTGACTTCGCCAACGACTTCTCCATTAGGTAGGTTTTTGTTAGCCCAAGCCTTTATTTGTTGAGGGGAAACGAGTCCAATTTGAAGTTGTTGATGTTTATATTGGTCAATCATAAAATAGAAATAAGAAAAGAATTTATATTTATTCCGATCAAACTTCCTCCCTATTAACCTGGAAGTTCTTTTCAGATACAAGGAAATGATTCAGTTCTAGAGCCAAAGATCGTAGTTCTCGAACGAGCACTCGAAAAGATTCTGGAGGATCCTCATGATTAGGTATTCTTTTTCCCCAGATCGTAGCATTAAGTATTTCTTGGCGAGCTATAAGATGGTCAGATTTATAAGTAAGTATCTCTTGTAAAATATGAGCAACACCAAATCCTTCTAAAGCCCAAACTTCCATTTCTCCTACTCGTTGTCCCCCTTGCTTGGCTCTTCCTCTAACCGGTTGTTGTGTAACAAGTGAGTAGGGCCCAGTAGAACGCCCATGAATTTTCTCATCAACTTGATGAATTAATTTTAAGATATAGGACTTCCCTATTAGAACAGGTTGCTCAAAGGGGTCGCCTGTTCTTCCATCAAATATTCTGCTTTTTCCCGGGTACTCGGGTTCAAATACCCATGGATTTTTTGTTTCTTTACTGGCTTCATATAATTCTGAAAACACAAGTTTTCTTGAAGCCTCTTGCTCATATCTCTCATCAAAGGGTGCTATTCTATAATGTTTCTTTAGCAGATCCCCCGCTAATCCGAGCGAGCTTTCAAATATTTGTCCCACATTCATTCGGGAGGGTACTCCTAAGGGATTGAAGACCATATCAACGGGTGTTCCATCTTGCAAATAGGGCATATCTTGCCTAGGCAAAATTTTGGAAATGATCCCTTTATTCCCATGTCTTCCGGCTACTTTATCCCCAACTTTGATTTCACGTTTCTGTAAAATATATACACGAACCATTATGTCGAGCGGGTCCCTTTGGATCCATTTCACATCGATAACGCGCCCTCTTCCACCTATAGGTAATTTCAGAGAAGTTTCTTTTGAAGTGGAAACCTCAAGGCCAAATATGGCCCGTAATAATCCAGCTTCCGCGATATAAGATGATTCGCTCGCTATCTGAGGCGTTAATTTACCTACTAAAATATCACCAGTTTCTACCCAGGATCCCAACCTAACAACTCCATTTCTGTCCAAATTGCGGAGTAAATGTTCTTCTAGATGTGGTATTTCTTTAGTGATTTTTTCAGCGGAGCCCTGGCTTGTCGTATCCGTCTGAATTTCATATTTCCGGATGTGAAAAGAGGTATAAATATCTTCATATACCAAACGTTCGCTAATTAGTACTGCGTCTTCAAAATTGTAACCTTCCCATGGCATATAAGCTACTAATACGTTTTTTCCTAAAGCAAGTTCGCCCCCAATTGTAGCAGCTCCTTCTGCTAAAATTTGTCCTTTTTTAATGGATTTACCCCGTGGAACCCGGGGTTTTTGGTGCATACAAGTATTTTTGTTAGAGCGACGGTGGTTAACTAAAGGAATACTTATAGTCTTCCCACTACTTGATAAAAGTATCTTATGACTATCAGTAGAAATGATCTTTCCCTCGCGTTCGGCTATAATGGAAACCCTCGAATCTAGAGCTGTTTGGCGTTCCAATCCAGTTCCAACAATGCATTTCTCGGACCGAGAAAGCGGAACTGCTTGGCGCTGCATATTAGAACTCATTAAAGCCCGATTCGCATCATTGTGCTCAATAAAAGGAATGACGAGAACCCCCAATAGAAAAATATTGGAAAGGAAAAATACTTCTAACATGAATCTGTTCCCATGCAATAGTCAAGAATTCTTGACGGTATCTAGCCGGAACAACCTGTTCTTCCTGAATACCTTGATTCAAGGACAAAGAATTTCCTGCTGCTATCATATAATATTCATCTCTATTTGGTGATAGATAAACCACCTGTCTCTCTTTTTTTTCTTTTGCTTTCTCAGCAGATATTTCATAAAACGGACTCTCTATGGATCCCCACAAGTGATCAATTCTCGCATGAATTGTTAAGGATCCAGTAAGTCCAACATTGATTCCTTCAGACGTGTCAATTGGACAAATACGCCCATAGTGACTCGGATGAATATCTCGGCTCCGAAAACTTGCGGTTCTCCCCGTCAACCCTCCAGGACCTAAACAACTCACTTTTCGCCCATGAACAGTTTGTGTCAATGGATTCGTTTGATCAAAAACTTGAGATAACGGGTATGTGCCAAAAAAGGTCTCATAAGTAGTTATTAATAAAATTGAAGTTGAAGTTGGAGTTACCAAAGTTTGGGGAGTCGGTTTCGATTGACGTATGAATACTCTACGAATAGTTTTTTGAACTGCATGTTGTAAACGACCAAGAGCCAATCCGAATTGATCTTGTAACAGATCCGCAACCGAACGAATACGTTTATTTTTCAAGTGATTCATATCGTCATCGTCAAGTATACCCGTTCCAAATTTCATTCCAATCAAATGATCCGTAGCGGCCAATACATCTCGTGGTAACAAGAATGTATTGTTCTGAGGAATATCAAGATTAAGTCTCCGATTCATATTTCGTCGACCAATCCTTCCTAATTCACATTTTTGTTGAAAAAATTTCTTTTGTAATTCCTCGCATAAGGACTCCGAAAATACCAGGTCCCCACCTACACAAGCAAATTGTTGATAAAACTCCAAAATAGCTTTTTCTTTTGACTCAATCCTCTTCTTCTCTTTAGCATTCGGGAAAGACAAGAAAATTTCAGGGTAGGAAACATTATCCAGAATTTCTCTTAGATTCGAACCCATAGCTGATGATAGAACTAGAATAGATATCTTTTGTTTTCTACTCACGCGAGCCCATATCCTTTCTTTTTTATCAATTGCTAATTCCGATCTCCCCCCCCAATCTGATATTATAGTGCCAGTGTAGATAGAAATTCCCTTATGATCTAATTCCGAGCGGTAGTAAATACCAGGACTTAGCAATATTTGATTGATCACAATTCGGTATATTCCATTTATAATAAAGGTTCCTAAGGAATTCATTATAGGAATGTTTCCGATAGAAATGGTTTGCTTTTGCACATCGAAACCAAAAATTAATCTCGCAGATACATATAATTCGGAAGAATAGGTGAGTGATTCATACACAGCATCTCTTTCTTTTATCGAGGGTTCTAGCAGTTGATATCCTTTCGCAAATAATTGAAATGCAATTTCGTGATCTGGATCTTTAATTGTTGGAAACTTGTCAAGTTCTTCTGCCAAGGCTTGATTAATGAACCTACAAAATCCCTCGAATTGGATCTGACTAAATCCGGGTATTGTGGACATTCCCTCGTTTCCATTCCGGAGCATCTTAATCTTAAGTTTCCTGTTTATCAAAGAAAAATTCCATTATCAGCTCACTCTTCATCAATCCCTATGGATCGATCTAGCAATCATGGAATCTATATTCTGTTTACTGAATCACATGAAATTCTAGGGAACTCCACATACGTATTTCATATATGTATTTCATACATATGAATAGAGACCATTTGGACGAAAGTTCGAGTTTGCCAGGGGTACAAATGAAATGAAAATGAATTGATAAAACATTCCTACAAAAAAAATTCTGCCACTTATACTTTATGTTATGATATTCTAATCAGATTGGATGGCAAAGATTTCTCATTTTATCTCCTTTCTATGAATGTAATAAAGCCGTAATATAATATACTAGAAAGTTTGACTTTACTTCGATTTAGAATAGCGTGCTTACTTTAATTTCTCAAAATAATTTGAGGGTTCTTTTTTATTTCGGATCGGAGTAGTATAATTGCTAGAAAATTCAGTATTTCATTGTGGAATTCTAAAATAAAGTAAGTCCCTTTTTTAAGTACATGCCAATCTAGTTATCCACCTCTCCCCATATCCATGCTTTTCTTTTATCGTAATTTCACTTGGGTACGCCAAGATAGTCAGGTTATACTCTATATCAGAGCAAATTTCCTTTTTTTATTCAAGATATTTAATTTAATACTTTGAAAAATTAAAGCATGATTCCCCATAGAGATATGTACATAAAGGGGATCTTTGGATAATAATGCTGTTCGGACCTAAAGTTTACCTATACACGGATTAAGCATAAAGCCATAATATTTTATTATGCCATTGAAGGGGGGGGAGATAATACCGATTTAAGAGTAGTTCACTACTGCAATAAAAAAAAGAGAATTCTAGTTAACGGTTCCAATTTATTCTGAATTTTGCAGCCTGTGAATAGAAATCCACTTTTTCTTCTTTTTCATCTCAATAGAAAGAAATGGGAAGTTTTATTGTGTTAACAATGTATGTTTTAAGATAGAATCTATCGAGGAGAATAATAGAAACTGGATCAAAAAAAGCAGGAATAGATTTTTTGAAAAAGATTGGAAAAAAGTAAGTAGAATTATATTCAAAATAAAAGGGGCTTTTCGTAAGAAAACGTGGATGAATACTTGCTGTTTTCTAGATTTTTGATCGGATTTTTTGGCGGCATGGCCAAGCGGTAAGGCAGGGGACTGCAAATCCTTTATCCCCAGTTCAAATCTGGGTGCCGCCTGATCAATAAAATACTTAGGTTTTTTTTATAGTGCTGATCGAATTCGATAAATTTTTACTTCGCATAAGTTCGGGCAAGAGAGTAACTGGGCCTGCCGATACTGGGTTTAGAGAAACCATACCATAGTTCTATCCTCAAACTAGGGTTAGGGTTTGTTTTGACGGTAGTGGCCAAAATGGTTATCAATAGGGGTGAGGTAGTGTTTCCTTATTCTTTTATTATATGAATTTGAATTGGTTCTTAATTGAGATTCGATTTGATAATTTTAAAATACGAGGATAAGATGTCAGAAATCTTGGTATCCAAAGAAAGGTCCCTAAGGGGCATTCTTTTTTTTTTTCAATCTAAGATTCAAGAAGGGACTCCACGAAAGAATATCAAGACTTACTAATTATTATACATTTTTTTATCGTACATCTTATGTTACCTACATACACTAAAGTAAGGACTACTTAATTCTAACGAGAATCAGATTAAATAGGTCGATCAAAAATCAATTTAGGAGTTGTATTATGGATAAAATCTCTTCATTCTTTCATAGAATGATACAAAGCAAGGCTGCAGGGTTTAGGTCAAAAATAAACATTAGGTAAGGTAGGTATCCAATAAATATTTATCTATCGATAATTTTATGGTATATTCGGGCGTCCTTTGCTTAAAAAAAAAAAAAAGAGTAACAAAAGGAATAAAAAATCTTCCTATTCCCGCTTCTTCTATTCAGGACATCATTCCCGTACTCTTTCTTTTTTAAGGAAAAAAGGGCTATAGTATCTCGTATTTTTAATGCTCTCTAATTCTACCAGAATTCCTATAAGAATTTGTTAGGAGTAAATTCCTTGAACTGATTGATCCATGGCCTTAGGGCGGAATCCCTTTTTGACTCTGTACCCTTGATTCCACTATGATTATTGATCAATAGTAGAATAATCCCTTCATAGAAATAGGAGACATAATTTAGATGGATATAGTAAGTCTCGCTTGGGCTGCTTTAATGGTAGTCTTTACATTTTCTCTTTCACTAGTAGTATGGGGAAGGAGTGGACTCTAGGGATACTACTAATTGATTAAGTAATCAAATTGTTGTATCAATTCTTTTCTTTAATGGATCATTTTGCATTAATCATTTTGTCAAACGTTATTCTTTAATCTTTTTCTTTAGTTTTGTTTCACTCCTGTAAGAAACTCTTGTATTGTAAGTTGTAATGTAAGAAAGAGCCATTATACCAATTCAGAATTTCTACTAGAAATGACGAATGGTTAAAAAAAGTTCTATACATAAGAAAATTAGACTTTCTTCCACGGAACTATTCACGGCATATCACACATTTTCCATTTCCTTTTACTTTTTACTATAGTCTATTCTTCATATTATTTTTCTTTCCTTCCATGGATTCTTTGGTCAAGAATTGTCTTAGATTTTTTTATTTTGACCTGATTGAAATTAAGTGGATGCAATGAAAAAAGAAATTGAATTAGACTACTTAACTATTTCAATCTACTAATCTATTCTATGTAGATTCAAAGATAATATAATAGAAAGAATCTAAAGTGTCGTAGAAAAAACTATATGTAGTTCTTTCTACCACACTTTAAGATTCCAACCAGATCCTTTCATTTAAGACTTGGATTTTTTTTATTTAATCCCTTTTTAATTTCTTCAATGATTAATTGGAATTCCAATTAATTATTTTGGCTGACTGTTTTTACATAAATAATAAGTAAAAAAGAAGTAGGAACTAGAATGAACAGTGCAGTAGCAATAAATGCGAGAATATTGACTTCCATAACCTCTTTATTTTTTATTTTCACAATAACTCGGGATGTAATCCCATGGAGAGGAAAAAGGGGTATCTTGTAAATTCAAGGGTAGGGCTTGCATTCTGATAATACTGAATCAATTCAATATTATGAATATCGGATCTATCAAATCAATTCATGGATGAGAGTTATATTTCACGGATGAGAGTTATATAGTATAACATAGGAAGATCCTCTATCCACACTAAGACCAAAATGGGTTTTTTGATTGGATTAGGAATTCCCTCTTTTTTAATCCTTTTCTACTTTTTCTTTTCTATATCTCTAACCCACGAGCTTTCTTAATCTTATACTTTCTTAATCTTATACAATTTCCCTTCCTTTTTCTTATAGTTATACATACAATTATGTATGTATTATATGACCAACTTTCACTTTCTATGGGTCACATAGACATCCAAATAAGCAGTAGAAGTGAGATGGGGAAAAGAGGTCTGAAATAAAAAGGGAATACGATTTATGTATGGATTCCGGTAAAATACCGGTACTCTATTCCATAAGAGTGGAATAGGAAATTAAGATGAGGATGGTATCATCATAAAGAAAGATAGAGTAATATAATATCCTAAATTCTACTAATCCACATATCGTATGTGTGTCTTTCTTTATCGATTGGGAGTAGTGAAAAAAAAATTCCTATATGCCCTCCCTCCCTCTTTAATGAGAGATGCAAAATAAAAAAGTGAAGTAAGGGTGCCCTGTGGGTATTTGATCTTGCTCCCTGCCCCTTTTTTTCATGGAAAAAGGAAATATCAATTTCTCCATTCATTGAACCCTAGTTCGGGACTGACGGGGCTCGAACCCGCAGCTTCCGCCTTGACAGGGCGGTGCTCTGACCAATTGAACTACAATCCCCGCGGGGTGTATGGCATACCCATTCTTAAATAGAACCATAAGAAGATTCGATTCGTCTTTCGTACTCTAAGAAATAGACGAATCATATACTACATACCCACATATTATATTATACGTGGGTATAGTGAGAGTGACATAACTAGTATGTCGTGATTTTTTATCACTAAAAATGGATAATAATCCAGCCTTCAATAAGAAAAACTCTTTTGTTTGTAAGAAAGGAATGAGAGAGATATGGATTAGAAAAAAAAATTTCCCTTTTTTCTTTATCTTTTATTTCTATAGATCAGACATTTTATTTTATGGAAGAAAAACAAAAGGATTTAGTTCATACTCACGAAGCCCTAGATTTTTGGTTTGGGCCGAGCTGGATTTGAACCAGCGTAGACATTGTCAACGAATTTACAGTCCGTCCCCATTAACCACTCGGGCATCGACCCAGGAAGAATTTATTCTAGGGTTTTTGCTAATCTATGATTAACCTCCTTTCATAATACTCCCTACCCCCAGGGGAAGTCGAATCCCCGCTGCCTCCTTGAAAGAGAGATGTCCTGAACCACTAGACGATAGGGGCATCACTAGACGATAGGGCCATATACAACCGCTCGTGATTATACTATAATCATAGTATGAGCAGTTTTTTGGAATTGTCAATATACTCGAAAAGTATAAATAGATCCAAAGCAAAGAGTTTTTCCAACTTTTCTGTTATGTTTTCATCTAGGATTTTTTTTAGTTGATCGTTATAGATTAATTCTCCGTGCTTCATTTAGTGTTCATACCAAAAATGCATCCATCCCGCACTAAGTCATAAAATTCTCTAAAAATATAGAGAAAGTTTCAAAAACAAAGAAAAAAAGT
Source organism: Triticum urartu (assembly GCF_056163025.1). Classification (NCBI taxonomy): domain Eukaryota; kingdom Viridiplantae; phylum Streptophyta; class Magnoliopsida; order Poales; family Poaceae; genus Triticum; species Triticum urartu. The sequence continues at coordinate 15,563,613 of NW_028260368.1, read as the reverse complement.
GAATCAATTTAGTAGAAAAGTACTCTATCAGATTCGAACCAACGACTTACGTCTTAGCACGAGATTACTCTACCACTAATTTAAAAAGCCCTTTATCGGATTTGAACCGATGACTTATGCCTTACCATGGCATTACTCTACCACTGAGTTAAAAGGGCTTTTTATTTAATTCAAAAATTAGCCACTTGGATTTCCCATTATGGGTCTACTGCATAATGTACATATTATATATATAATATATAGAGATAGAGAGAGAGACATTATGTAGAGATTGTATATGTATATATCGATATCTTGAGAGCTCAAAATAAAATTAATAAAAAAAAACATACCCTACATAACATATCCAACTCTTCTTGGTTCAGGGTTTTCCGTTTCCGAAGACTAGTAAAATAGGCGGATTCTGGAACCCCAAGGATTCAACGGTATATGGATATGGAAAATATAAGATTTCCGATCCTAGCGGGAAAAGGCGGGGAACAGATACCCAATAGGATATAGGATCCTTGGGAGGAACTTTTGGTAATGGCCTTGATCCTCTATGCTATTTTTTATGTGTTCTTAGTTCTATTGAACTTTTTGCATTCTTTTAAACAAGAATCTAATAAACTAGAATTGAGTCAGTGGAAAAAAGGAGAGAGAGGAAAGTGTTAAATGGAGAGAGTCGACTAATCAGAGACTTTTAGGATCTTCTTTACATCAGGTAAATCTGTCGGCCCTGTCCGTTTTTTTCTTTAAGTTACGACTCTTTGCTGCTTACTTCTATCAAGCCATAGGGAAAGTCTATGATGAATTTGGAAAACTCATCTCACTCTTACTCTATGGCTCGGACTTAATGGGGGAAGAAAACATCTTCCATAATTTCTTTTTTGTTCAATTCTGGACAAAAAAGAAAAGGAAAAAAGGAATTTATAGGGACAGTGTTACCCCCTATATCCCCTAGTTTATATTGTAGGAATAATAAAACAATTTAGCAGTCTGACACACTTACGTCCTTGCAAAGTAAATAATTATTATTGTAGTCGTAACCGTAGAATAGGATCCTAATCAAAATAAATACATTTGGTTCAGGCGCTATTAGCATGGTAAGAAAAGATTTTTTTTACAGACCAGAGGGGCTATCTAAATCCTAAAGTAAAGGCGAGCGATCGAAGTAGAAGTACCAACGGCTCAGTGTCATGAACCTTCTCCATCTGATTCAATAAGGGGGAATTAGCCTTCTTGTCAAATGGCTATCCTTGACAAAGGGTACCATTTATACCATAATCTACAATGTAGCGGGTATAGTTTAGTGGTAAAAGTGTGATTCGTTCTATTAATAACTGAATTTGAAATGATATACTTAAGGCATCCTTAAGTTTTTTATTTTTATATTCCGATGAAAACTTTAGTTCTTATAAAGGATTAAATCCTTTTCCTCTCAATAGCATATTGAGGAAGAATATACATTCTGGCGATTTGTATCCAAAGACTAATTTAAATTGCATCCAAAATAAAAATAGGATTATGAGTACAGAGTCGCGAAGCATAATTTTGCATTGGATTAAGTATTCCAATTTTGAAAATATGAGTAAAGGATCTATGGATGAAGATACAAAAAAGTTGATTTCCAATCGTAACTAAATCTTCTTAAAATAAGGAATAAGGAAGCCAAATAGCTAAAAAACGATAGTTTTGGTTTACTAGAACCATCCGCATATTGTTTCAGCTCGGTGGAAACCCAATTCTTTTCCTCAGGATCTCTTGAATGAAATTAGGGAACGAAGTAAGTAGATTAGATGAATTTAGATAGAATTTCTATCTCCTACTCTATAAGGATCATCTAGAAAGCGGAGAGCTTTGGTTCCATTCAAATAGAAAAGCTGACATAGATGTTAAGTGGTGAGAATATCCATAAAGGAGCCGAATGAAATCAAAATTTCATGTTCGGTTTTGAATTAGAGACGTTAAAAATAATCAACCAACGTCGACTATAACCCCTAGCCTTCCAAGCTAACGATGCGGGTTCGATTCCCGCTACCCGCTCCATTCTGTATAAAAGGAGTATTCTATTTGTCTAGACATGTTAGAGGCTTGTATTCAAGCCTTTTTTGTCCACCAGTTTCTGGTACTCCAGAGCGGAGTAGAGCAGTTTGGTAGCTCACGAGGCTCATAACCTTGAGGTCACGGGTTCGATTCCCGTCTCCGCACTTAGCAGTCTGTATAAAAGGACTATTCTATTTCTCTAGATATGTATGGTAGAGGGGCGTATCCAACCCTTTTTTATTCATTAGTTCCCGGCCCTAGAGGGCAAAATTGAGCAGTTTGCGAAGTCACTTGCCTTCAAAAAAAGAAGGCGCAAGGCCTCTCCCTACCCTGCAGAAAATAAAAATGAAACGAAAGGGACAGTCTACCTCTCCCTTCCCTTTAAAAAAAGTTTGCCCGTTGTTTGTCTCAGTTAATACCCAATTTTTGGAGCTCTGTTGGCGAGTTCTATTTCTGCCTCTGGAGCGCCCTCTTTTTTTGAGTGGGATGCAAAGGAAGGGTAAGATAGTAAGGGATACGGCACTAGACTAACACCTAATTAATACTTAATTTAATATAAGTAGTTAAACAGTTAACTAGACTAAACTTTTTATCATAGTACTTTGATAAATTAAGCGGGCGAGCGGCGGGAATCGAACCCGTATCTTCTCCTTGGCAAGGAGATATTTTACCATTGAACTACGCTCGCTACGGTATATATTTTATAGCGTATATCCGCCTGGGTCGACCTTCTATGTCTGGGTCGACCGTTTCATTTCATTTTCTATTATATTAGAGTTTTCCTTTTTTTATTATCTGTCAATGAATATTCTAATGGGAATGGAATTTCATAATACTGAAAGAGAAGAGCTAGCAATTCGGAACGCAAATTGCGTTTTAATACGTCTCACTATTCTAATTTTTTAGAAGAAATGGCCTTTATTATTTCTTTTTTATGGGGTTAATAAATATTAACCAAATTTCATTTAAGAAATGAGAGAATTCAGAATAGCTACGAGAAAGACTAGTCCAATCCATAATGATGTACCGGAAAATACAACATTTTTATTATTTGACCAACCATCAGGAGAAGCAAATACAAGGGGTACACTAATTACTAAGACTGAGGAAGTCGCAATTAATGCAAAAACAGCTAATTGGAAAGCAATAGTCATATTTCTAATCCTCCAAGCTACCATCAAATAAAGTTGACTACATATTTGATCCCTCACTTAAACCAAAATTGTAAAAAAATACAAGAAGTAGGAGGGGTTTAATCATGAATCCATTGATTCTTCTCTTTAATTCAAATTTATTACTTAAACCGCTTTTTTATTTGGATATGGGGGTGAGAAGAGATTATTTACTCTTTATTTCACAAGCGGGTATAGCGGATCCTGTATCCGTGTATACAGTATACAGAGATATATCGAAAAGGAACTTGTATCTGATATCTTTCTAGAGGCTAATAAATCTTTTTATTTTTTATATGGCTATGTTCTATTTGTAGGAGTAAAATAAGGATTAGGCTGTGGAGAGATGGCTGAGTGGTTGATAGCTCCGGTCTTGAAAACCGGTATAGTTCTAGGAACTATCGAGGGTTCGAATCCCTCTCTCTCCTTTTGCTTATTGAATACGTTTGTTTCTTTCATTTTTATTTATTTTTTTTTTCTGTCCCTTATCTTTCTTTCATAAAAAGGAATGAATGGCTCGGCTAGATGGAATAACCGAGCCAGAACAGAAAAAAAGTAGAACAGGTATAAATAAGAAAATCTTAGTTAAGAGGGTTCATGTAAAGAACAGGTTCCAAATCACGATCGATTCCCTTTTCAAAACCTGCTGCAGCAGCTCGGGCTCTTCCTGCATGCCATAAATGGCCCACAAAAAAGAAGAATCCTAGAACAAAATGAGAAGTTGATAACCAACTTCTAGGAGAGACATAATTAACTGCATTGATCTCGGTAGCTACGCCACCCACGGAATTTAAAGAGCCTAAAGGAGCGTGGGTCATATATTCTGCTGAGCGTCGTTCTTGCCAAGGTTGTATGTCTTTTTTCAACCTACTCAAGTCCAAACCGTTGGGGCCCCTTAGAGGTTCTAACCATGGAGCACGAAGGTCCCAAAAACGCATAGTTTCCCCTCCAAAGATAACCTCCCCAGTTGGGGAACGCATTAGATATTTACCTAAACCTGTGGGTCCTTGAGCGGATCCCACATTAGCTCCAAGACGCTGGTCTCTAACTAGAAAAGTAAATGCTTGAGCTTGAGAAGCTTCTGGCCCGGTGGGTCCATAAAACTCACTCGGATAAGCTGTATTATTGAACCATACAAAACAACAAGCGATAAAACCAAAGACAGATAAAGCAGCTAAACTATAAGACAAGTAAGCTTCTCCAGACCATACAAATGCACGGCGAGCCCATGCGAAGGGTTTGGTTAAAATATGCCAAATTCCGCCAAATACACAAATAAAACCCAACCATACATGCCCACCAATTATATCTTCTAAATCATCTACACTAACAATCCACCCTTCTCCACCAAAAGGAGATTTTAGTAAATAACCAAATATAACACTGGGACTAAGGGTCAAATTGGTAATTTTTCTTACATCTCCCCCCCCAGGGGCCCAGGTATCATATACACCGCCAAAATAAAGAGCCTTGAGTACTAGAAGAAAAGCACCTAGACCTAACAAAATTAAGTGAATACCCAAAATTGTAGTCATTTTATTTCTATCTTTCCAGACATAACCAAAGAATGGAAAAGATTCCTCAAGAGTCTCGGGTCCCAGAAGCGCGTGATAAATGCCACCGAAGCCTAAGACTGCGGAGGAAATTAGGTGAAGTACGCCAGATACAAAGTACGGAAAAGTATCTAGAACTTCCCCCCCTGGCCCTACTCCCCAACCTAGAGTAGCTAAGTGTGGAAGTAAAATCAACCCTTGTTCATACATGGGCTTTTCTGGTACGAAATGGGCCACTTCAAATAGGTTCATTGCTCCGGCCCAGAATACGATTAATCCGGCATGAGCTACATGAGCTCCAAGCAGTTTACCGGACAAATTGATAAGTCTGGCATTCCCAGCCCACCAAGCAAAGCCGGTGGTTTCTTGGTCACGACCAGCTAAAACGAAAGTTCCATTAAAGAGCGTTTCCACGTGGTAGAACCTCCTCAGGGAATATAAGATTTTCATGAGGCTGATCCTGAGCTGCCATCCACGCACGAATACCCTCGTTTAAAAGAATATTTTTGGTGTAGAAAGTCTCAAATTCAGGATCTTCCGCTGCACGGATTTCCTGGGAAACAAAGTCATAGGCACGTAAGTTCAGAGCCAAGCCAACTACGCCAATAGCACTCATCCATAAACCGGTGACGGGTACAAATAGCATAAAGAAATGTAACCAACGTTTATTGGAAAAAGCAACACCAAAGATTTGGGACCAAAAGCGGTTAGCAGTGACCATTGAATAAGTTTCTTCAGCTTGAGTTGGGTTAAAAGCACGGAAGGTATTTGCACCATCACCGTCCTCAAATAGAGTGTTTTCTACGGTCGCTCCATGAATAGCGCATAGCAGAGCCGCACCTAATACTCCGGCAACTCCCATCATATGAAATGGGTTCAACGTCCAATTATGAAATCCTTGGAAGAAAAGGATGAATCGAAATATCGCTGCTACGCCAAAACTCGGCGCAAAGAACCAACCAGATTGCCCCAGTGGATAAATAAGGAATACAGAAACAAAAACAGCAATTGGACCAGAGAATGAGATTGCATTATAAGGCCGCAATTGAACAGACCGAGCAAGTTCAAATTGGCGTAACATGAAACCTATTAGTGCAAAAGCCCCGTGGAGAGCTACAAAAGTCCATAGACCGCCTAATTGACACCAACGAGTAAAATCTCCTTGTGCTTCGGGCCCCCATAGTAGCAACAAAGAGTGTGCTAAACTATTGGCAGGGGTAGAAACTGCTGCGGTTAAGAAATTACAACCTTCCAAATAGGAACTAGCCAATCCATGGGTATACCAAGAAGTTACAAAAGTTGTCCCTGTAAACCAACCCCCTAAAGCGAAATAAGCACAAGGAAAGAGCAATAGGCCAGACCATCCTACAAAAACGAAACGGTCCCTTCGTAACCAGTCATCCATAGTATCAAATAGATCATTTTCTTCTTTAGGAATTCTACCAAGGGCTATAGTCATAGTGATCCTCCTATTCAATTACTTCAACCATTTCCGAGCACCTCATATCACTTTCCAAGGCATATGATAGTTTTATTATCTGTGGACGATTTCTTTCTCGTTCAATGCCCTTTTTCAATGGTCTCGAAGAGAGAAATTTCCCATTTTTATCTATGGAGTCACAGTCACAACCGAGGTCGTGGTAAATCCATGAATTTGATTCGATTTGTTTTTCTTATACTATTTATTTGTTTTTCTTATACTATAGAAATAGAAATAAATTGTTTTTCTTATACTATAGAAAGAAATAAACCTTTGAATTCAGCATTATTCCAAGACTCCTATTTCAAAGTCTATCTTTTAAGGGAAAAATGCAAATAAAAGTAACCCTTCTTTTCCCATTCCCTCTCTATTGCATGGGTGGAAGAACTAAAATAATAGAGGATTCTGAAAAAAAAAAATGGACCTTCGAAATCCAATTTTATGTGTAGCGCAAAGGAGTTGCGATTTCTTCTTATTCCTATAGAACATCTAGTAACAAGAATATGAAATCGTAAATAGCGAAAAATTCTTGTCTTGCGCGGTCTAAGTCTAAGGAAATAAAAAAAATTCGCTTATACAATTTCATCTACATCGAATTTATATATCAGAATAGCGGATAGAGGCATCATTAAAGGAGTCAGGTCTACTTACTTTATGCTTCTTTCCAATTTTATGGTGGATTTGATAAGAACCCTTTTTGCTTTCTTGATAAATAATCGACAAAAAAAGCGTTTTTTTTATATAACCTGCTTGTTTTATTATAATTATAACAAGTCCTATATGGAAATGCCCGCTAAAGAGAAAATCTATTTGATTGTCTCTCGGCCAATATCGATTTTTAGAAAGAAAAAACAAGAATTTTCTTCTTTTTTTATTAACATTAAGAAAAAAGAATATAATTAAAATGGAATTGGCAATATAATTTTTATAGACTTTTGAAAGAAAAAAAAGGGGTTTTTTGCAACCGTTATTTCTTATTTCTTGCCTATATCATATCACGGAAACCTTTCGCTTTGGAACGTGGAGAGATGGCTGAGTGGACTAAAGCGGCGGATTGCTAATCCGTTGTACAATTTTTTTGTACCGAGGGTTCGAATCCCTCTCTTTCCGCTCCCTTGGATCATTTGGGACTTTCGAATTGGAAAGAATTCTGACCCCCGGATTTTCTCATAGATAAATGTACGAAACAAATCCAATAAGAAAAAAAAAAACTGAATTTTTACTCCTCGCGTCCAGGATTCCGTCCTGGGTCATTAGATAAGAATCCAAAGATAAAGAGTGAAACAAAGAATATCACTACTGTATAAACAAAAAGTTTGAGAGTAAGCATTACATAATCTCCAAGATTTTTTTTTAAGGAATAGATTACCAGTTTTTCCTTACCACACGGATCCACTAGGATGGTTTTTTTTTATACCTAAAAATGCAAAAAAGAATTCTTGAAAAAAATTGCAAGAATTCTTTTATAATAAGCACTCTTATCAATAGCAAAAATAGGGTTAGGTGGTTAGGTATTGTGTAGGTACCTTTAGGTACCTGCTCAACCTAGGTGCAGGGGAGTAGAAAGGCTGATCCAAATTTATTGCTGTAGCTACCCATTCAATGTAGAAGAATTTAAATTTTAGAATCGAAGGTTCATAATATAAAAATATAAAACTTCTCGGCTTTTACCCATTTTAAAATTTTTTTGGAATGAACACATCATTCAATTTGGCATACAGAGTACTAAAGATTTCATCGAAAACTTACAGCAGCTTGCCAAACAAAGGCTAATAGAAAAAAGAATAGAGGTATAACAGGCATAATATCCACGATTGGATTGAAAATAGCATAAGCTTCGGGTAATTTGGCAAAGAAAAAACTAGTAGGATAAAGAACAGAATTAAAACAGATACAGGTTAAACTAAGTATATTAGGCATAACAAGCATTTCATTCTTGTAGAGTAAATAATTGGATTTTTCTTGAGTTATTTTTTTAAGGGAAAGAAGGAAAAGGCAGATTCAAAATCTTTTTTCTTCGGACTTTCCCAAACACAAAATACCTCCTTGTATTCGCACTCTCAAATGAGAGTGGAATAAATTCGACTTTCATATAATATCTTAATAGAATTCCATGTAATGATCAATGCATTTTTTTGATTCTATATTATCCGCATGTGTAGAATACTAGCAAGAGAATATCCCTCCTTTTTTATGTAATTGAAATGGTATTGACGAATAACAAATAAACATACTAGTGTTTATTAGTGTCGCATAAAACCCGAAATGGGGCGTGGCCAAGTGGTAAGGCAGCGGGTTTTGGTCCCGTTACTCGGAGGTTCGAATCCTTCCGTCCCAGATTGTTTCTGATGAAACAAACGGTGAAATCATATAGTATTCCGTACGAGACAAAAGTTTATTAAAGAGAATAATGATATCTTATTCTTTCTCAGAAAACATAATAAAGTCTTAAGTCCAGTCAAATTGACTATCTTTATTTTCATGAAAAAATGGGATCTATCAAGCACATTCAGGATATGCCTCTACTATAAAATCACTTAGTCATATTTTTTTCTTCCTTTTGGTATTCGAGTTGAAGAAGTACGAGAATTCTATAACTACCAAAAACTTTCAATCTTTTCATTGGAATAGTTTATTTAGTTATTATAGTTAATTGTTTTTGGTACTGAAAAAATATATTACTACTAGAATTCTAATTCTAGTAATTAAATTAATTAAACTTTTTTGGAGGTTGATAGTTTATTTATTGAGGAAGAGTCAATCCTTCTTTTCTCACTTCAAGATTGATCATCTCGAGCCATCCGTTGAGGGTGGAAATTTAAGAATAAATAAGTTTTAAGCAAACTTGTTTAGTCGTCTTTTTCAAACTATGTTTCATTCATATGATAGAATTTTAATATGGGTTTAAATAAATTGGATCTTGGCGGAGGCTTCCCGGATAAATACTTACTTTCTTTATCCATATTGCTCCATAGATAGCAAGTTTTAATTAGTATAAAAAAACTAAACCAATGACTATTCATGATTCCATCCATATTGGATCAATTCTCTATACCACTTTGCAATGAAAAGAGGAATGTTTGTTATGGTAAAACTTCGTTTAAAACGATGTGGTAGAAAGCAACGTGCGACTTGAAGGACATGATCGATTGTGGATTTTGCTATCCATCATTTTCCATAGTAATGAAATGCTCTTGGCTCGACATAGCCTGTTCTATTCGTTCCGAACCAAATTTGCGCTGGGTTTAAGTAACATAGTACACGATGGAGCTCGAGAGGACAGAATTTTTTTTTATCAAGGGAAAGAATCTAGGGTTAGTGAAAACTAATAAATTAGGCCAACTTTGTCAGTCTATCCTTAATATAGAAATAAATCGAAAGGTTAAAATAAGAAGAAAGTCCAATAAAAGTATATCAGAATCAATCCCTCTTATTAGATTTCTATAGAAGAGATAAATGCTTTATCGAAGGAAATAAGAAAAAAGGGTATGTTGCTACTCTTTTGAAAGAAAAAAATAGGAATTCCCGAAGTAATGTCTAAACCCAAGGATTTCACAAATCAAAGATAAAGGATTCCAGAACAAGTAAACACAATTTTCAATTGTCTCAACAACAGAGTTGGATTAGAATAAGGAATAAAAGTCAATTCGTTCGAAATGAGACAAAGAAAAGAGTTTAAAGACGACTCAAAAATTTTGGAAGGATTTTGCCTTCGAAGTTTGTCAGGCAAAATTAGCCCACTTGAGTCATGAGTATAAATGAAATTTGTTTTTTCTGTAAGGAAATTAATGCACGTCATAGTCTAATTTCTATTATTATCGACAGAAATTCGAATCATTTTCTCGAGCCGTATGAGGAGAAAACCTCATATACGTTTCTAGGGGGGGGCGTTGTTTATCTACATCTATCCCAATAAGCTGTCTATCGAATCGTTGCAATTGATGTTCGATCTCGAAGAGAAGGAAGAGATCTTCAAAAAGTAGGTTTTTATGATCCGATAAAGAATCAAACTTGTTTAAATGTTCCAGCTATTCTCTATTTCCTTGAAAAGGGTGCTCAACCAACAAGAACTGTTTATGATATTTTAAGGAAGGCAGAATTCTTTAAAGAAAAAGAAAGAACTTTGAGTTAATTGAAGAACTAAATGAATCAAAAAATAGGATAGGAGAAGATTATTAGTATTCCTAGTTGTCTAATTATTTAGACACAATTTACCTCTTTTTTAATCCTATTTGGATTTATATTATATCGTGCCAATCCAACATAAGCCCCTATTTTATTTACTTTTTCTATCTAATTTGTTTTCTTACCATTGTATTTCCATTGACAAAGGTCTATTGAACAAATAGAATTTGTAGATAGATGGGTCTCTTTATCCTCACTCCATATTCAATTTTTCCGCCTACACTTCGCTCAAATGATAAGGGTGTTCCTCTTGCATGTATTCTCATACAATATAATATATATTTTTTTATAATATATATTTTTTGTTAATAAAAATCGCTAAAAATAAGGAGAATTTGGCCATCGTGATTAGGGTCGCTCTTTTTTTAACTTTACTTTAGTGGAATTTCACCGGACCTGTTCGTTTTGGCATTTGAGTGTTTTTCATGGTCGATAAAAAAAATCTTTTGATGTCTTGCTAGTTCAATGTTTTGACAGAAGCGCGCGGTGTAATTCCATTGATTTTTGGATTTCGATCGTATCTAAGATCCTTTTTTTATCTGGGTTGCTAACTCAATGGTAGAGTACTCGGCTTTTAAGTGCGACTATGATCTTTTACACATTTGGATGAAACAACAAATTCGTCCAGACTCTTGGTAGAGTCTAGAAGACCACGACTGATCCTCAAAGTAATGAATGGAAAAAATAGCATGTCGTAATAAAATCAATCTTTTTGAATGGAATCCAAAATTACGATTTTCTGGGTCTAATGAATAAATGGATAGAGCCTGGCTCCAATTCTGGTAAAATAAAAAGCAACGAGCTGAACTTCCTAATTGGAATGATTCCCCGCTCTAATTAGACGTTAAAAATAGATTAGTGCCGGATGCGGGGAAAGGTTGGGTTTTCCTATGAGTGGACCCTTTATTTTTTCTTTTTTTTTTTAGAAATCCTAATTATTCTTGATTATGGATTGAATAAGGGATGTTATGGATGAATGTGTAAAAGAAGCAGTATATTGATAAAGAGGCTGTATTCCAAAGTCAAAAGAGCGATTGGCCTGCAAAAATAAAAAACTTGTTCTGTTCTTTTTTTTTAATTAGAACAAACATAAACTAATTGGGTAGAAAAGGAGCAGAAAAAGATCTGTGGATTAGACTCCCTTTCTTTCCAGGGTTTGTATTAAAAATGCAACACCCTGTTCTGACCATATTGCACTATGTATCATCATTCGATAAACCGAGAAATGCTTCTTCTCTCTGATTCAAGTAGAAATACAAATGGAAAAATTCGAAGGGTATTC